>NW_011903267.1:0-1410 GCF_000151845.1 Pteropus vampyrus | reverse complement strand
ACCCCAGTGTTTGGCGCGGTGTCGTTAAGCGTGGTCGCCCTGCCGTGTGTCAGGACCCCCACGACTTACTCTAACGGTGCCCGGTAACCAGTGTCGCCCCGTTTCTCCCGCCACCCCAGGCCCTGGCGACCCCCGTTTTGCTCTCTACTTGAATGAGTCTGACTGCGTCGGATTCCACCTAGAAATGGGATCGTGTAGTATCCGTTATCTCACGGAGAGTGTCTTCTGGGTTTATCCACGTTGTCGCCAACGGCAGAATTTCCTTCTTTCTCAGGCTGAATAATATTCCGTCCTGTGTATACACCGCATTTTTTTTTTTTTTTATCCATTCGTCCACCAGTGGGCATTTCAAGCGCTGTCACATCTGTGCTGTTGGGAATGTGCCGCCTCGAGCAGGTGGGTGCAGCTGTAGCTTCCAGATACCGATTGTTTTTCCTTCGGGGAAACACCCAGAAGTGAGCTTGCTGGACCACAGTTCTCTTTTTCATTTTTTGAGGAATCCCACACTGTTTCCCTCGGCGGCTGCGCCGATATCCATCCCCACCGATGCCCGAGGCTCCCTTTTCTCCAGAGCCTTGCCCACCTTTGCAATCTAGCTGGGTTGTATAGGTGGCCGTTGCAAGGACATGGAAAGCAGCGTCCTTCTTGTCGACGGAGCCATCAGAAGGAGCTGTCAACGCTCTATGTCCCCTGGAAGGATCTTCCAGTTCCGAGCCTGAACAGAAATCGCTATTGATTTCAAAATGGAAGAAAGTACTGCTTAAGTCATGCTCTAAATTTATATATAAGAAAAAAATTTTCTCATGTGTTGTTTCCTCTTTCAGAATAAATCCAACACCCCCAGCGAGAGCAACCTGGCCGTGCTGTGCGGGGGTTCCGGGGACCAGGGGGAGTGGCACGCCGGCCAAGACGACAGCGCCCTCCACGGCCGCCACCTCCCTCCGTCCCCCAGGAAGCGCGTGTCCGCCAGCGGCCTGACGGACTCTCTGTTCATCCTGAAAGAGGAGGGCGGTGGCAAAGCCCTCAGCGCCGATGACCTGAGCGGGGCCCCGGCCGTGCGACAGCCAGCGTCCCCTTCGGGATCGAGCGTCCAGCTCGCGTCGGCCGAAATGTCCCAAAGTAGAAGAGGAAACACGGAAGCGAACGAAACACTAAGCCAGGTCTCAGAGGATCCGCTGACACCCGGCCTCGGGCGACACCCGTCGACTTCCGTGCCTTGGGAGAAAGAAGGGAAGGAAGCCGAGGACGCTCCTAGGGGTGTCGCACTGCTCCCCGAAGTCGGGTCATTCTGTCACGTGACATCCGCCCTCGAGCAAGACTTAAACATTTCAGAAGAGAACACGAGTGGAGACCAGGCTTAAACCAGCCACGCAGACTCAGTGTCCCGCATCCGAGCTTCCGGAGGGACAT
>NW_011903266.1:0-2298 GCF_000151845.1 Pteropus vampyrus | reverse complement strand
GCTTTCTCCTCCAATGTCAGCTTCTCAGAGAAGACTTCCTTGACCACTTCCTCTAAAATGGTCACCCCAGTCTGTAATAGTTTATCTCTATTTTTTTAGCATATTTTATATTTCTTCACCATATTTATCTCTATCTGACATTATCATATACGTTTATCTGGTTGGTTGATCACCATGGACATTCTCCACCAGAATGTAAGTTTCATAAGGGCAGTGATTTTGTTGTGTTCATCACTGTAACCTAAGCACTTAGAACACTATTTGGTACATTGTGTCTGGTCAATAAATATTTCTCGACAAATGAAAACTAGTGGAGAGGTTCTCTATACCCACAAATAATACCATAAGATCACCGATTTGCTCCCAATACCTTAGGAATTCTTTAAGGTCTTCAAGATAGGAAAGGGGAAGGAAATGGGTTTTTACTTGCTAAGCCCAGACACACCAATGTAGGTTACAAGTCCTATCTATCATCCTCTACTGCCCATAACCTCAGGTTTCTCTCTCCTTTACAATTAGGCACTATAATTATGATTTTATGACTGCAGACTGGCTGTCCAGTCATCAAGAAACATCATTCTTGATGTGTATTGTCCCATGGACATAGATAAGCCAAATAACTATGCCTCTTTGTCTAAAATTACTCCTTTTCTTCCTCTTGAGTAGGCTTAAATTTCATGCATTTGCATATCCCACGAAAGTTTCTCCATGGGAGCAATAACAGAAACTGGATTGTTTTTATGGAGCTTTATGTCTATCTTGTTAGCCTCTAGGGGTCAAATTTTTGTTTCTTGCTTCCTTAGGGGTATTTCGAACTATCAAAACAAGTTTGGGCAACCAAAGAGCTACTTGGTGGAATTCGCCAATAGTTTGGATGCCTATCTACAAACACACACAATTCTTCTCTGTGCACAATGTTAATGGGCAAAACGTAAGGGGCACAAAAGCTCAAACCTACCAAAATGCACACACAAATTGTGCTTCTGAAATTCTGATAGGTTCATATAAGTCTTGGAACTTAGCGTAAATGTCTCATTCATAATTATCCTTAATTACTTATGAAGCTGCCTCCCCAACAAAAATCACTCTCTCTTTCCTACTCCAATGCCTAATAAGAATATTGGTTCCCACCGCCAGCAGGCACAGTGCTCTCTCTATGGCATGTGAGAAAACAGGCCGATAGCACAGTCTTTATACCTCTTTTCTGCTCTAACAATCATTTAACAGTTGGCTCAGGCTCATCGGCTGACTATAACACTAATTCAGAAAATCACACAGAACAAGCCTTGTTCTCTCAGCAGCATTTCATGCCATCATCTGTCTTTCTAGGAAATGAGGTAAAACACTGCATGTTTTATCAAAATGTTTAGTCAACGTCATTATGTTGGTTTTCTTTTAAAACTGGATTGAGCTGTGCTCCAAAGAATATCAAAAATTGCTTTTCCATTTCTGAACTTAAAAATGAATCCAGAGCTATGTAGTCGCACACCCACGTGTTCATTCATCCATCTGTCCCCTCGAACCTGCACCGAACATCTGCTCTAGGGCAGATCCTGCTGGAACTGCAACTATAAGTTTTAACGAGACATGATCGTCGCCCTGACTCAATTATCTACATTAGACCAAAATTTCTGTCTTTGACAACAGCAATAGCTTTGAGGTTCAAACATATGTAGTCTGTGTAACGTTCCTCCTATTAATGTCTCTTTTATGGCTTTCTACCAAAGTTTTAATTAAATCCACACTACATATCTGTGATGTCAGGCTCCACCTGCTTCTTTAATTGATTATTCATAGTCTGTAGTTTACAAAATACTTTCACATAGGATTTCATTTAATCTTCACAACAATCTGTAAGGTAGATGTCATAAACCTCATTTTATCAAAACAGCAGCAGAACCTCAGGGGTGCTGTGTTACTTGCCCATATGGTCTTATGGACAGAAATGACATTTCTGACTCCACATCACTGCACTTTGGCTTCCAGTTGTCACCTGTAACATCTCCTTCTGGTCTCCTTTGGTCACAAACTCAGTCAGCAAATATTTACTGAGCATCAACTATGTGCAATATATTTTGCTAGGCAGAAGTATTCTATCTTTGCCAATTTGGTCAGCTTCTTCAGTTCTGAAGTTGATAAAAATAAATTGTTTATCTCTGTGTTACCTGAACCTAGAGCTAGTCTCTTCTACAATTTATAGCCAAATATTATGAACTATCTCCTGGAATCTGACTTCTCAAGTACATGCTCACCTCAGCTCCACAGAAAGAGCCAAAGCTTTTCTCCATAAATAATATT
>NW_011903265.1:0-1253 GCF_000151845.1 Pteropus vampyrus | reverse complement strand
GTAGAAAGCCAAGTTATAAGGTAAGGATCATGCTAATTCCAGATTGATAACTATCATCCCCAAGTCAGCTCCCTTGATTACCCCATTATGATTCCATTCTAGCCCCTCTTGCGCTGTTCCCCAGCTGCCCACAGGGCCGCCATGTGGTTGTAGCCAGAGGTACTCGCCCCGTGTTTCTTCCATAGAGTGTGTGTTGGCTCCAGGCACTTTCTGTTTGCTGAGCCCATTTGTTTAGTCTCAACCCTGGTTCTCATAATCACACCGTCAGTGGGGAAGGGTGGTGGGAGAGAGGGAGGGAAGACGGGAGGGAGGAAGAGAGAGAGACAACACTGTAGAACACAGGGTTCAGCCAGTGTGCCCCTTCCACGTTACCCTAAGTGTGTTCACCTACCCTGATTTTTTCCCCTTGTTTCTCCCTGCAAGTTTTAAATTAAATCCATAAGCTGGGTAATTTGACCATCTTAAAAAGTCTGAGTCCTTCTTTTCATGACCTCCAGACACAGCTTGCCTGATAGAGTACTTTGAAGTATCAAGATAATTTCCCACAGGACAGACAGTAATGATTTGTCCCCTAGGGTTGGGCATGTTGCTATCTGAACAAAACTAGAATCTTGATAGAAAGAAAGGGAGAATTGCTGTTAGGTAGGTGCCTGAAGTCACAAGAGTTTACTCAGTCTGGTCTTCTGACTCTAGGTCAGATACACTGAGTTCATTCGAGACAAGAGTCCATTTTTCTGACAACTTATGGATTTGGGGCATTTAGAATTTGTTCTCATCTGTGAAGTCCCTCTTGGGTGCAGGAGAAGGACTGGCTTACGTCTCAGGATCCTGCTGACCCAGGCTATTATGATTATAGAAGTCCTTGGACCAGCTAAACACTAAGGTCATTTAGCCATTCACGCCACCAAGATTTACTGGGTACTTACTGTGTGTGGTGGGCATAAGGATAACAAGGCATGGTTACTAACTGCCAGACTTCAAAGTTCAACAGGAAAGCAAACATAAATATTATTAATTATAACCATTTACAGCTGAATTTGGCCACTCCTTTATGAATCTGCCCTCAGCAAAGCAAAATGCGTTGGGAATCAAATAAAAGGGCACACGCCCCAATTTATTAAGCCCGAATCCTGAGCCAACTCGCACCGCCCTAGTCTCTCACTGCCAAATTCCACCTGTTCCCCTTATATCATCTGACTCACCTACCCTGCCCGGTGTGATGTGGGCTTTGGTTTTCTGTAGGCCTCCAGAAC
>NW_011903264.1:0-1967 GCF_000151845.1 Pteropus vampyrus | reverse complement strand
CTCTTTTGTTCATCAACCATCCTTTTGTCAAAAGGGTATATTTCATGAGATGGTGAGTGGAAAATACCTGAGGACTCATCTGCTTTAATCCCCTTGTTTTATATAAGAGAAAACTTGTATAGAAGAGTGTACAGAGCAACCATTTAAATGGTTAAGGACATAAAACATATGTGAAAATAAAACGATGCAAACTTACAGGAACCACCGTTGAGCTTCTCTTTGTAGGGGCGCTGCATTCTTCCTCTTTTCCATTTCCCTCCAGTAGTAAAGGAGCCTAACGCTTACAGGGGGCAGTTACAGATTCTTACTGTTGATTCTCTTCTTTATCTCTACTTCCCCAGGGTTTGAACTGTCCATGCCCTAGTCCCTGGTTGCCAGCGATCTGATCCAGTACTGCACGACCTTTCGTTACTTTATGGTGATTTTATGTTTGTTAAAAAAAAAAGTTGTACCATTTCTTCCCAATTAGAATGGCAAACGATTTTACAGTATTGGGAACTCTATATTTTGTGATCTTTTTCCTTTTAGGAAAAGTAAATATCTTCCAACTCTTACAAACCAGTATCTTTCTTCAATGAGATTTCTTGCCCATTAATGAGAAGCTTTTTATTTTGGATATTTCATTTGGAATTTTATGTTTTACCACTTGTATTTTATTTATATTTTTCATAGCAAGTAGAAATTTATATTCTAATATTAAATATAATTGTCCAAAATTACTCACAAAGTCTCTTCTGTATCCACCTCTTATTGGTAACGATAATATACAGAATTATAGACAACAAACTAGGGGCAGGTATTTGATTCTTCTGTGTTTATTTACTAGATTATTGTGCTTGGTTAGGTTATTTAACATCACTGAGCCTCAATCTTCTCATCTGTAAAATGAGAATAATACACTCAGCCAACTGTATTGCCATATGGATTAAATGAAATCACGTACATAAAAGCATCTGGCATGAAACACTTGCTCATAGTATTGATTCTCCTGATGCTTCTATTTTAATTGCGTATGTGATTTCTGAGAAATAGATGGTGAGTTAAAAAGAAAAATGAAGGAGAGACCTAGATTCTAATTCACAGAGAATGTGTTAATAACCATTCATTAGTGAAGCTTTGAAGACAATAGCGTAAAGAAAATATTAGGGTAAATTTCAAAACCTTCTTGCAATTCCCCATGCTGTCTTTATAATTAGATATATTCTCAGAATGCAGTTATACGTTTTGTAAATGACTTGTGAATGTCAGCTAATCTTGTTTTAATTAGAGCAAATAAGATTGATGTGAAGAAAAGTTTCAAACTTTAATGTCGAACTCCTTTCAAGAGTAAAGTACAATGAAAAAAATACTTTTTAAAGTGAGAAAGGAGACAATTATAATGAATCATTGATCTCATGAAAGGAGAAGCATTTCTTTCTTGAAGCCCCATGGAGATAAATATTTTTAAACAGTAAACAACTGCCCATTGAGAAAGTGTATTAAGACAAATTCCAAATTTAAAAGCTTAGAGCACAAATAGTGATCATTATACTAATCATAATAACTGAAATATATTGAGGACGTTTTAGGCTTTAGATATTTAGCTTTAATGTTCTCCTCGGTTTGAATAAACTTTAGGCAGGTTTCTAGCCTTTGACTTTCCTTTCCTTAGAGCACTTTAGAGAAATTGAAATTGCAAATCCTTTTTCTGCCCCTTCAAGGTGCAATTTTTTAAAAAAGCCTCTTGTAGTTTTAAAGCCCAAGATTATCCTTCTCAAAGACCCAGGATCTCATCGAAATGTAATCATCAAGGAAGATAGGGTCCCTGTCTTTCAGTTTCTACGGGAGGTTAGGAGCTGAACTTCATGGAAAACAGCCTCCCTTCACGAAGATTTTAGAAAGTTCACTTCTCCTTTGAGGGATGCCAGTAGGCAAACACAAATGGCCTGTCGTTTCCCTTCTCCGGCTCTCAAAACTTTCCCACCCTT
>NW_011903263.1:0-2264 GCF_000151845.1 Pteropus vampyrus | reverse complement strand
TAAAAAGTCTATCTTAAGAAATGTATAAAAATATAAAAATTAATAACCAAATTCACGAGTCATGGAATATGAGGTCATAGGATATAAAACTATGTGTATTTTTATATATTGGTAGCAAAAAATGAAGTTAAAAATATCATTTAATATTTTACATAAAAAATCTAAAATAGTAGTTAATTTACTGAAAGATATGCAAGACTTAGACAATAAGAACCAGAAATACTGCTGAGAGAATTTACAAACTATTTAAATAATTAGAAAGATGTGCTATGTTTCTGGATGAGAAAACACAGCATTGCTAACACATCAGTTATCCCCTAATTGATATAGAGATTCTATCAATCCCAACTAAAATTCCAACAGGATTTTGCTTTGTTGGAAATCGATAACTTATTTGTAAAGTGTGTATAGGATCCAAAGGCTCTAAAATAGCCATAGCAATCTTAAAAAATAAGAGCAAAATTGGATGACTTACTCTCCTTGATTTAAAGACTAACTATAAAGTTTTAATAATCAGTCATTGTGTTATTAAGGTAAGGATAGGCAAACAGATAAATTAAACAAAATATAAAATCTAGAAATAGGTCCTCACATTTGTGGTTAATTGTTTTTTTGACAAATATACTAACTCCATTCAATAAGGAAAGAGAAGTTTTTGTAAAAAAAAAAGTACAGCTATACAAATTTTTAGGATAAAATGAATTTTGATGCCACCTCATAGCATACAAAATAAGTAATTTGAGACATTTAGTAGACTTAAATTTAAAAGTAAACTATAAACTTGCTAAAAGAAAGCAGAAAAGCATATCTTCATAACTTGGGGAAAGGCAAATATTTTGTAGATAGGATACAGAAAGCACTAAACATAAAAAAATTTAAAGATACATAAATTGATCTTTATCAATATTAGAATCTTCTGTTTATTAAAGACATCATAGAAAGAAAATGAAAAGGCAAAGTGTATACTGAAAAAAATATTCCTAATACATATCTCTGATAAAGAATTTGTATCCAGAACATTAATGATATCTTTTACTAATCCATGGTAAAAAGAGCCCAAAATAATGGTCAAAATATTTTAACTTTACTGAAGGGCATATATGAATAAAAATTATGCAAGTGAAAAGTATTACTATCTGTACTATCAGGGAAAAGCAAATTAAAACTAAAATAACATAAAATTTTACACCTAGAAAAGCAAAATATAAAGAGCTCACAACACCAAATATTGATGAGCTTATGAAACCACGAAAACTCTAAGTGTAAAATGATGCACTTTGAAAAACCTTCTAGAAATATGAAACATATATCTACCTTCTGATGCATCAGTTCTACTGAGGTGTTTTTGCAAGAGAAGTAAAATATATGTTTTACACATACAAAAAAAAAACTTGTACAAGGATGTTTATAATAGTTCCAGGATGGAAGCAATACAAATGTCCATGGACATAGTATGATTAAATTATTGTGGTATATTTCACCATAATGAAATACTACTCAATAATACAAAAGAATGTACTGCTAATACACACAATGGCATGGATTAAACTCCAAAACATTATGCTATGCAAAAGAAACCAAACATACACTAGAGTTCATGAGTATAGTTTCATTCACGTGAAGTTCAAAAGCAGGTAGAATTAATTTAGGGTAATAGGAATCCATAGTGATTGCCTATGGGAAGAGGGGTGGCTTGGGGTAGACTGGAAAAGGACACATGGCAACTTTGGAGAAGGATAGAAATATTCTTTATTTTGGTGTGGTTTTTGTTTCTATGAGTATAAACATTTAACAAAAACTCATTGAATTGCATGCTTAAGTCTTGTGCATTTCCCTATACATAAACTTCTCAGTAAAAATATTTAAAAATACATAAGCTAACATAATCGAAAGGTATGCATGTTACACTTCACATAGACGACACACAAATGGTACTTAGAAAATGGTACTTAGAAAATGTACAAATTTTACATAGAAGATGTGCAGGAAAAATTAGCGTCATTCCTTAGTGCACCTCACAGAATCACAGACATTAAAGTCATCTCCAGTTGTTAAAAGTAATTCAATATTTATTACATAGTGCATCAGTTAAGGTCCCTATCATAACTAAATTTAAAAGATATAATGGTTCAAATACAATAGAAACCTATTTCTCATTTACATGATTTCCATATTGTTGCTCTTGATCAACAGATCTTCTCCATAGCTTTTGAGGTCACTCTCTACATTGTCTCCATTCCAGCCAGTTGAAGGGAAAACAGCAT
>NW_011903262.1:0-1430 GCF_000151845.1 Pteropus vampyrus | reverse complement strand
TATCTCCTCTACCTCTCTTTCCCTTTCTACCAAATGGAACCTAGACATGGCAGTCACATAACAGCTGTTGATAACACTCTAGGCCGCATGGCAGAACAACTACCGGAAAAAGGAACTGAGTCCCTGAATGAAGAGCTGACCACCAGCCTGAGAACTCACCTCAGATGATTCTAGAAAAGAACTTCCTTTTTCTTCAAATGACTGTGCTGGCCCCTTGGTTGGTTACAGTAGCAGCTTTCCAACAGCATTCAAGAGAAGCTGATTGCAGTTAGAGAAAGCCACACTCAGCCTTACACTAGGTAACTAAGATGTATTACTTGGGCAAAAGTCCTCTATCCTTGGGGTTCTTCTCATCCTATCTGACATATCTTCTGTCTTGGAGCAGTGATTCTGAGCTCTACAAGTCCTTATGTGACCTCTTTCTCCTTTTGTCTCCCCATAATTCACATGCATGTGAATGTGGCCTTTGGACTTCGTTTCCCTCTACCCCGTACTTCCCTCCTCCCCTTCGGTAGCAAGCTCCATTCCCTAGTCATCCCAGGTAAAGGACTAGCCCTGAGGGAAGGGACTCCAGAGCTCTTTAGGCTTGGTTCTTAATAGCTACAAAAATTCAGAAAATCCTTTCTCTCCTGACAAAACCTTGGTTTCAAGTTCACTGTCTTCAAAATCCTACTGTGACTCATGAACGAGGAAATGCAAAGAGAAATGCTCATTAACAGTTTTTGAACCATCACTTCTCATTACTATACAAAAAAAGGGGGAAATAATTTACATTAAGATATTTACAGTGGTTATAACTGTATGACAAAATTATGTAACTTTTAATCTTCTTTTGATTTTCTTTATTCTCTGCCTTTTCCATGATGAACACAGACTACTTGGTTAAACTTTTTTTAATTAATAGAAGTTATTTTAAACATATGCCTATAGTACTATCTACTGGGAAAAGGCAAATTACAGTCTCTGTGGGAACTAATTTAAACTTGTCAGAGCAGTGAAATTAATTAGGTCTTAACTGACATTTAACAGCCAGGGTGGCAGGTCTGATATAACTTAGCAAGGACTTAGACAATTAGGGATAATAACCTGCAGATTGTATTCCCGCAAAGCCCGCTCAGTTCGGGGGAAACAGTGCACCAAATGGGGTTCCTAAAAATGCCTCTGCATTTTAGTTTGTTCTTTTTTTTTTTTTTTTTGAGAGAGGCATGGGTGAAATATCTCAGATGAAACACAAAGCCATTTTTGTTGGCATTCCTCCTTTGCGTATTATGACAGGGAATTATTGCAGGCTTTGCTGGAATATTTCATGTACAGATCATTGTAAATAAATCCTGGGGCACTTTCTTCCCATAACAAAGAGGTAAGTAAATTGCCTTGAAAAAATAGAAAGCAGAGTTAGATTTATAATATCCAAGAGAAAGGACGAACTT
>NW_011903261.1:0-1376 GCF_000151845.1 Pteropus vampyrus | reverse complement strand
CCTTTCTTAACATCCGGGCCAGGCTCCACGCCAAGGACAAAGAAAAGGTTCTCACCCCAGTTGCTGCCTACACACACCATTGTGCGCACACCATCACATACACAGCACTGAACGCACTGCTACCTGGGCCCAGGTGGGAAGTGTTAATCCCGAGGGATAGAGCAATTAAGTCCATGAAGTCTGGATTCCCAACATAGTTCCTGGATTACTGAAAAAAGGATGTGTGTGTGTGTGTGTGTGTGTGTACGCGTGTGTGTGCGCGTGTGTGTGTGTGTGTGTGTAAGGGGGACAAGGGATGATGCCCAGAGACTAGGCTGCCTCTTGGTGAAGGAGGGAGTAGAAAAGGAGGGAGATTGTCTTTTTGACCTCAGTAACTGTCTGCAGCCTCTACACTGAAGGGACTATGTCAGCATATTTATCTCCCTTGTTCTAGCCCCCACTTAGAGAAGTCCATGTCTTGGGTATCCTCTAGCTGCTCAGGGATCAACCCAGATCCAAGGCTTGCTTCTTCATGTTAAAGATTCAGGAACTGAGTTTTATCAGTTTGCTTAGTGTTGATTAGGTTCTAGTGGCAGCTAATATACTAAGTTTCTGTCAGAAATACTGATAAGTCAAACTCTGCCAATACATTAATTTACAGTGAAAAATAGTAGCATACTCAGATTCCATGGTCACTCGCTGTCTTCTATACTCTCTACCCTTAGGTAAAATAGAAAAAAAAATCCATTAAAATACTCTGAACAGAAATTTGGAACCTGCAATTCTACCTTAAGAAACTTTAAGGAAGTCATTAGAATTAAATGCAAGAATTTAAATACAGGAAATGTTTTTTATACAAATAACTAAGTGTTCATAAATAGAAAACTGACTTTAAAAATTAATTTAGCCATGCACATTAAGCTTTAGGTTACCGGTCATACTGTAGAAATATAGTATGACACTCTAAGTTAACTCATGGCAATAGACTTCATTTTCTTGCAATAAGTCAGACTAAACAATTTGAAAAACGCTCCTGCAGAAAAAAAAAATGGATAAATATATATTAAATATCTCTTAAAGGCCTACAAAAAATGAACAACCAAATACAATGAGCATAAATATTGCTTCAATTGTAGTTTTAAACTAGGATATTCCACTAAAAGAAAGCAGGGCTTCTTTGAAAAGTAACACATTATAGGTCCGGGCAGGAAATGTGTAAGATGAGCCTGAAATATCTGAGGTCTTGTTGAAAGGGCTTTGAAGGCAACTTGAAGAGGCACTCAATGACCAAAGATGGAGCAATTTTTGCTTCATTAAGGATAATATTTTTAATGGATTGAAATTTATCAAATATATCTAAATCTATGAGTTTCTATTTATATACACATTGATTACTC
>NW_011903260.1:0-1426 GCF_000151845.1 Pteropus vampyrus | reverse complement strand
CGGGGAATTTACTATGTTTTCCTCAGAGCCAATTTTGAGGAAATCCATTTGTACAGCGTTTACACTTACTAGAATTTGTGCTACCCAAATTCCCCCTATTAATAGGATCATTTCTAAGAAACCAATTATCCCTAAACACATTCCACGTCCTCATTCTTGACGATGCATTCCTTGAAGCCTCTGTCCCCATTTCCGGACCTTGTCACGCAGTAGGGTAGAAAAAGGATGCGGCGATTTTCACAGCACTTTATACGTATCTGAGATTACATTACCAAGGTTTTAAATATTTTGTTTAGGAAAAAATACTTAAATTTGATTAAATGATATATTATTGATATTTAATGTTTAAAAAAATGAGGGGAGATATTTATATTAGTAATATACTCAAATTATTTAGAATAATAAAATATGCAATAGAATAACCTCTTCCCCTTTTTAGTATTTGTCATTTTTGCATTTATACGGTGGTGAGAAAAATCATCTGTATGTTACTAGGTACACTGAAATAATTTTTTATAAAACAAAATTTATATGTATTTATAAAACACAAATTTATATATTTTATTAGTGAGTGAACACATTTATTATAAAATATGTACATATTTAATTATCAAAAGTAGAAAAGTATAATTCAAATCTAAAATAAATTGATCAAAATATATAAAATTAATGAAAAGTTAATTTATCTGTTAAGTTACATATTCTCTGGAGTTTTCAAAAAAATTATTGAAGAAAGATAAAATGATCAAATGAAATAAAATAGAAATAGAAATTGTGTTTCTCAACTATTCCAGTATGGTATACACAAACGCACACTCACACAAGGGACACATGATTTTTAATCGGAAGTGATAAGTAAAGTTGCCATTGCCAGGAGCAAAATGCAATTGAAAGCTATGGTCATACTGTGTAAAAGATAAGAAACCCAACTCTAAACATGAAGCTGTTAGAATAACTTTATTTTCCACTAAGGCTTCAACTCTGTTATTTTTAACTAAATTTCTATTAAAAATAAATAAATAATTTGTAATATAGTACAAATAGTGGTTTGAAAAATATAAATATAATGGTTCAAAAGACAATAAATAATTTTAAAATATTACCAATATATAGGACTAGATTTAATTTAGCCTGACCATTTACAAAAAAATAAATAAATAAAGAGACAGAAGTAGACAGAGTGGGGTCTGGAAGGAAAAGTTGTGTATAGAGGCAGTTAGAGAGAGGAAAGAAAGAGAGAAAGAGAAGGGGAGAGAGTCAGAGAGAAAGAATATTTGACAAATATTAATTATATTTCCAAACATTGTGTTTCGGAAGATGAGTTACAGTAGTAATGAGATGAAGAGCTGTCTGCTTTTGCCATCATAATCCTTCTTTATCAGATTGGCAGTTGTACAGAATAGGTAAACATTTTACTAGTTTAAAA
>NW_011903259.1:0-2086 GCF_000151845.1 Pteropus vampyrus | reverse complement strand
ATTTTTAAAATGGTAGAAATCATAGCGAGTTAATTGCTGATGCTTGAATTGTTGATGAAATGTGAGTAGAGATATGTAAATTGATGATTGATAGAGGGGAGGTATTGCTAGCTATTTTGGCTCTGTTACCAGTTTTGCCTCCAGTTATCTCTATAATCTTAGTAAAGCCATTTTGCCCCCTTCGCCTCACCCCCCCGCCGCCCATGAGCTATCAGTTTACAAGCTCTCCAATGATCAGACTATCCTGTTGCTTATTCTGGACTTGTCACTACTTCTTAGCTCTATTTTCAATAAAGAAAAATTTGACATTGATAGTTGGTCTCTTTTTCTTCTAGAAAAAGGGAACTAAACTAGTGGATGAAGAGATATGCTGTGGATTTTCAAAGAGCAATGTGGGTGGGTTGTAGTGGAGTTTATTGATTTCAAATATGGATTTGTGGGAACATTCTTAGAAGATAAAATATGCTTGGTCCCTGTGAGTCCTACTGTATAATACCCATCCTCTCTTCTTTCTTGCTAACAGTCCAGTTTTATTTGTGTAGCAATATTGATAACTCTTGGCTTTTGTCTTGCTCAGATCATTGCTCTGTGAGTATAAGATGCTTAAAACTGTAGTAGCTCCCTTTTTACTACAAGCACAATACCTCTGGTGGCATAGACCCTGAACTAGCTCCCTGATGTCATTGAGCTCTGGAGCTAATTTTGGAAAAATTCATCTCCAGACTGGTTGTTAGTGAAATAATTAAATGCTTATTATTATTATTTTAACTCCTATTAGTTTGGCATTTTGGTATTTGTAGCTGACTGCATCTCTAAACACACTGTTTGTGGGAAATCCTAATTTCATCATTGAAAACATTTACATTCACAGTTTGTTTGTTTGTTTGTTTGGCATTCTGAATGTATCATTACTCTTTTCATTTAAATTCACTTATTTGTTTGTGAATTGGTCAAGGCATTGGAAAAAAAATGATGAGTAATTTTATTTTTCTATTCATCTAGAAATAGGTAGAGTGAAATGTGCTATCTTTGTACTGTAGTCTTTTTATCAAATAGCATGATTGATCACATTACAAGTTTCTAGAGTGCACTGAGGAATTTGGATAAAATTATTTGGCTCAGAATAAATGGAAAAAATTCAATTGTTGACTAATGTTTTCCTCAAATCTCTGTACTTAAAAAAATTTTTTTAAACATAAAAAAAGTTGAAATACACAGAGAGTGCTTCAGAGCCATAATATCCAATCAAAATGTGGTTTGGTGAGATTGCCGTCAATACTCGTCTTGCCTTTGAGGCATACCTGGTCATTTAAATCTATGTGGAACAAATCCCGCCCTCTAAGAAACCTGATTATGAAGATGAGCAATTGTGTTTGTCTGACAACCGTGTCCTTCAGTTGGCACAAAATGTCAATTACCGGGTCAGGTTTTGCTGAAGAAGACTGGACTTGAAAAGAATAACTGGAAAGACCTTTGTATAACCTGCACTATACTTATAGCTAGCACGTTCCCTGTGCTTATATAATTAATATTGAAAAAATAGGGTATGTCTTTGCTTATTTGTGTTACCCCATGCCACATATTTCATGACATGTCATGTTGCATGACAGTTATCAAATAGGGACTCAGCCTTTTTTTCTCCAGGCAAATTATTATAATTATTATACCATACATTACCATAAACTGTTTCTGCATCAGTCAAAATGTATCAAGTACAAGATCTTCCTTGAAAATCTTGTCATATTTCCTACATCTTGCATATAGAAAGAAGCCTGAAATTTAAACACAGCATTTACTTCAAGGTTGCTCCAACCAGCCAGGTTTGAAAATTGTACAGTTTGGCAAGGACGCTTATCTTTGAAGGTTCATCAAGTTGATTGTCAGATCTTTCCTTTAAAGCTGCGTTAGATAGCCTACCAATATTAGGCATGAAGTGACTCTAACAAAAGCTGTGCAGCAGCTGAAGCTTTTATGAAGAAACCAACACCAGAGGCACAGTGCCAAGATGATGTCAGCCCACACCCCAAGCAAGAAATCATTCTTTTCATCCCACAAGATCCCTTCCTGTTGCTGTACGAAGGAATTC
>NW_011903258.1:0-1920 GCF_000151845.1 Pteropus vampyrus | reverse complement strand
GACCTTGGCCATGTTGCTTCATCTTGCTGGGCCTCAGTTTCCCTAATTGTAAAGTGGGGCTCAACTAGTAGCTCCCTCAGAGGGCTGCTGACGGGATTAGGAGAGATAATAGGTGTGAAGGGATAAGTGCGGCTCGAGATATGCAGAAGATGTGAGCAAAAGTGGTTCTCATCAGGTCCTGAGCACTCAGGCGGCTCCGCAGCACTCCATAATCCTCTCGGTGGGCGCGAGTCCCTATCCCTGGCCCTCTCACAGAAACTGGGCTGCCCCAGGCAGGGGCTGCGGGACCCAGGGGAGTCCGCCTCAGTCTTAGCTCTAGGGAACCTTAGGCTGCTCCCCAACTAAAGGCCCTGGCTTCTGGCGGAACAGAACCCACTCACTCCTGGAGTCAGGGTGGGGGCAACTGACCCTGCCCCCTTGAAGGGACTTTTTACCCCAGGAGTGTCTCAGTTGCTACCCCACCTGGGGCTGGGTACAGGTTGCTGCTGAGTGTTGGTGAGTAAAAGGTGGGTGGTAGGTGGTCCCCTGCTCCCTGGTCCTTTCCTGCTCCACCTCGGCTTTCCTGCCCAGTGTCAGTCTGGGGACCTGTGGATGAGCCTCCTGCCCATCCAGTGCCCTCACGATAAAGCCAAACCATGGTCCAACAGTCGATCCTGCACATGAGGCTGCCCCACCACCCACAGATCTTCTCGCCCAGTCCCCACCCCTCCAAGGCTCTGCCCAGTTGGATTTATTTTGTAAATAGTGGTTCCAGGAAAGAGTTCCAGGCCCTGAGACACTTACAGGTGAAGGGGACCCTGCTCCCAGGGCCTGATCACACAGCCAAGCCACAGGCCTAGGCACCCACTGTGCTGACCACTAAATGTGTCCCTGGCTTCTGGGGGAACATGCCCTTTCTTCCTGGGCCTGTGAAATCCAGGCCACCCTCATGGCCACTTGATGTCCTCTGGGCCTCCTGGGTTCCCCTCCTGCTCCCTAGTGAGCATGACACCCATGGCGAACAGCCCTGCGCTCAGTAGCCAGGTGTCAGGACCACGCTGCCTCCCAAACAGGCAGGCGGAGAGCTAGACAAAGACGCTCATTTGCCACCTCTCAGTGACCAGCACAGACGGGTCGGGAGGAGAGGGAAGGGAGGGAGGTCAGAGGAGTGAAGCCTTCTCAGGTCACCCCAGGGAAGTCATCTTCCCTCTGCTGGCCGAGGGGCTGCTCAGTGGGAAGAGGCCCTGGGGGCTCCCAGGGAGAGGAAACCCCACACACGAGGCCCCCCTGGGGGCTCAAACCTAGGCCCAGCACCCACACATTGCCGTTTCTCCCTTTACCTGTCTTCTTACAATGTGCCAGGCAGGTCAAGGTCATGCTGACAGCTACTGGACAGAGGCTTGGACAGGGCCATGAGGTAGGGGGCAGGCCCAGGACACCCACATAGTCAGATGGGACCCTCAGGGCTCAGTCCTAATGGGGGCCGACCTGCTTTTTCTGGGTGTTAAGTGAAGAGGCAGAGGAAAAGAGGGTGATGGAAAATGTGGGGACAAGGCACAAGTAGGGGTGGGACACGGGGCAAGTGGGACCAACCCCTGAGGAGCAGAGAGCTCTGGGCCAGCAGAGCAAAGGCAGCGGCAGCCACCCACCCAGACAGGCTTTGGGGATTATAGATTATAGCTCGAAGCCATTTGCATATCAGAATTTTAAACAGCCAGCCCCTCCAGCAAACAAGGTCATTTCAAAGATAAAAATACTGAGTTCCCCTCTTCCTGCTGCCTACCCCCTCTCTTTCTGAATTGGGCTGGAGGATCAGGCCAGGGCAGCTCCAGCCCAATGTCCTTTACCCCAGCTCTGGGGTGCCTTCCACACCACAGGCTAGGACCCCGTCCTCATAGACCAGAGGTTGGGGTAGGTCCCCTGCCCCACCCTAGTCCACTT
>NW_011903257.1:0-1804 GCF_000151845.1 Pteropus vampyrus | reverse complement strand
GGTGACACAGAGATGCTGGGTTTCAGCCATTGGGTTCAGCCACATACCATGTGGATGTGCCTGGATTTTCTTAACTTGTTAAGTGAAGCCACTCACCCAAGATCTGTTGAGGTATTGTTACCAATGGAATGCGAATACTGCCCAGAAGCCATTTTATTCTGAAGCTTCCTTTATCTGACCTGCTGGTCCTCAGCAGCCTCCCTCTCTCCTTAGCTGCATTCACTGCTGTGGATAAATTCAGAACAGTTTTGCGACGGCCTTCTGTGCGCCAACACTGCGATCTGTGCAGGGCAGAAATGCTCCCTGCAACCAGCAAGGTAATGATTTCTATTCTAGAACTTGGGGGGGCGGGGGAGGTGCGGCTAGAAAAACGCTGGTCTCTGCTGCCACCATCTGGATTCCTGAGAACAGCGCAGTGTCTGAAATTTGGAAAGATAGGTTCCAGATCAAGAAGCAGTCTGTTTTGCTTTTTCCAGAATGTCTTAGAGTTGGAATTGCACAGTATGTGGCTTTTCATATCAGCTTCTTTCACTTAGTTGTATGCATCTAAAGTTCCTCCATGTCTTTTCATGGCTTCATAGATTCTTTCTTTTAAGTGCTTAATAATATTGCATTGTCTGAATAGAACAGTTTACTTATCCACTCACTTCTTGAAGGGCTTCTTGGTTGCTTCCAAGTTTTGAGAGTGATGGATAATGCAGCCACACTCTTGGGTGTCTAGTAAGCAGCTGCCTCTCCTATGGAAGAATCAAGAAGTGGCTGGTACCATTGGCCCTGTGTTGGATGCCAGCCGACAAAGTAATTGAGGGTACCTGAAAGGGGAGCATGGACTGAGGAAAAGAAAGAAGACAGACAGAATTGCAGGAGGGAGCACAGATTCAAGCTGTGTCCCCGAGTTTATTTAGAACGCACTACTTATAGCATCGCAATGAGAAAACAGCAGTCAAGACCCAAGGTCAGCCAAATTACTTATCCTGCAAAACAATGAAGTTCTCACAACTCAGAACTCTCTGCTAAACTGTAGCAAAGAATTTGCAGTGATTGCTATGTGAACAGTTGCCTCCCAGACAACCTCCTTAAGTATACTTGGTTTTTAACCCCTGACATTGTGCAGCGGTTCTGGCTGCGGCTCCCCACATCTCCCCCTTTTTTATTTTTTAAATACCCAAACCCTCCTGGTTCTGGCGCAAGGCGACTATGCCTGTCTTAGGTGATCCCCTCACCAGATCTGGAACTTACCCGTCATCGGTACATGCATTCTATCATGCACGCCCTGTCTTAGGTTGTCCAGTCTCTGAGGGAGTTTCACCCGTCTTTGACTACCAGCCCCCGCGGGAAGGAGATGTCTATCTTTCAAGCCATATATCAAAGCTTTACATGATGTAGGTCAGCCTGAAGTTTTAACATAGCACTAATGAAGTATTTCAGTAGAGAAGGAAGCAGGCACAAAACAACAATTACACAGGCTCCTATAGTCAAGACAGAAGCAGCTCGCTGATAGAAGGAAGACCATGAGGGGACAAGGCCCTTAAGGTGATCTAAAAATTCAGTGGCCAATTTATCAGCATCAAATTGCAGAGGTTTAGCATTTTTAAGTCCTTGCATTTCTTTATGCAGGTTAATTAAATCTAAGGATACATTAGCATTGTGCCATATGCCTTTTAAATGATATTTTACTCGATCCCAGTCATGACTGGTCTCATTATATCTTCTAGATGTGACACAGATCCAATGATATTTTACATGACATTCTAGTTGAGATCTAATTTTTAGGCCCTGGATTTCATCACCCAGGTATTCCACT
>NW_011903256.1:0-2048 GCF_000151845.1 Pteropus vampyrus | reverse complement strand
CAGTTCTCCACTAAGGGATATTTCCAAGTATTTGCTATTACAGTTAATATTGTCATGGACATCTTTGTTCATGTCCCCTTGAGTACACGCTGAGAAGTTTTCTTACAGCTCTTCTCAAAGTGTGGTCCAGAGCCCTGGGGGTTCCTCAGACTCTTTCAGGGAGTCTGCAAGATCAAAGCTATTTTCGTAATAATACTAAGGCACTGATTGCCTTTTTCACTCTCATTCTCTCCCTCTCACCTGTACAGAGGGGTTTCCTAGAAGCTGCATGACCTGCGTTGCCATCGTTGGTCTCATGCCTAATGGATTGTGTGCTTTGTATTGTTACGTTTTAAACATTTCACAGTTTAAATTTCAAATACTTATGTATTGCTAGATATAACATAAACCAAAGCATTTTGGGGTCCTCAATAATTATAAGAGGTTTTCTTAGACCCAGAATTTTGAGAACCATTATCTTAGGCTTGCTTATATCAAATTTGATTATCTGTGGCTTCTACAACTTGCTCATCACATACTGTCCATGGTTTGGGGGGGATTTTTGTTTGTTTGTTTGTTTGTTTGTTTTCTCTAGTTGGCTGGTAATATTCTAGTCCAGTAGTCCTTAACCTTTTTGGTACCAGGGACCAGCGCTCCCATGAGAACCTAACGCCTGATGATCTGAGGCGGAGCCTAGGAAGTGATGCTAGCGCTGGGGAGAGGCTGCAAATGCAGATGAAGCTTTGGTTGCCTCCCCCACCCCATTACCCGCTGCCGTTCACCTCCTGCTGTGCAGCCTAGTTCCTAATAAACCACAGACAGGTACTGGTCTGCAGCCCAGGGTTGGGGACCACTGTTCTAATCTATACAACTGTCTCAAAGATAATTGAATATAATATCCCATCCCTTTTACTGGCATAGAATGTAATTTCTCTAAACCAAGAGTTTTGAGGTAATTTTAAATGCCTATATTCTTACTCACAATCCCATTTTCTAATTTCATTTTCAAATCTTAACAATATTCTTTTTGTCTTTTCAAGTTGGAAGAATCGTAGAAAATACCAAAGCAAAACTGGAACTCACTGGGTTTGTTTCATCTTAGTGGTCTTTGGTTATTTTATAATCTTCCAAAGCTAAAGTTCTCTCATCTCTATCTCCTCTCTTAGCCATTGCATTAAAAACCACTCTACTGACAAAAACAAGTAAAATGAAGAGAGGTAAATCCTCAGCTCTGGCCACCCCATTCTTGAACACTTGTACCATTGTTTTGTTTTTTTCCCTTATCATAATTTATGTTGAAAGCTCATTAAAAAATAGAATCTACCAAAATTACTCTATAATTCTCTACCCTTTCTCGTCATGGTTCACAATTCTGCATTCAGGATTTAAGTTTTCAAAGTCATATCATCCTTCTGAGTCCTATTTCCATGGAATTCACTCTTTTCTTGAATATTTTAAAACAGAGGGCCACGATTTGAGGTATTCTGGCATTATCTCCCTTTGAGCCAAGATAACAAACTCTCCCAAGGCTCCTTCTCATCTTCACCTCACCGGTGTGCTCTTTTTCATTGGTAAGAATAAGTCTAGAGGGGCTATTTCTTTTAATTTTTGCCTCTACTTTCTGAGAGCTGTCAAGGAATTCAAACCGTGTATCAGATAGTTGTCAGGATCTTAGAAGAATGAAATTCCTAGGAATTCTGAAACCTGAGAGCTGCCTGCTCATGACTTTTCTGGCTTCCATATCTGTTTTGTGTCTTATAACTTGGAAGCCTCACTCTGACCTTCAGCTGGGCTGAGTGGCTTCTGTCCTTTTATTTTCATCCTGATGTTTTCCGCTGGAGTCCTTCTGAAGCTCATGGATTCCCCACAGTTTTCTTAGCCAAATGAGTCTATGTGGTTTCACCTCCTCCTCCTCCTTTTAGATCTACTAAAATATAATGTTAGTGTAGAAACTCTTACAACATGAAATTCAATGCCCTGACGTTCACCCAGCTGGACCCTTAGAAATGGAAAGAGATTTTGAACCCAGGCAGCCCGAACCAGAAACTGTGGTCTTAACCACTTACTCC
>NW_011903255.1:0-2815 GCF_000151845.1 Pteropus vampyrus | reverse complement strand
TATTATTAAACATAAAGTATCCTAAGTTTATAACAGCTAGAGGGCTACATCTGTATCTATATTGACCTTTCTCTGCTTTCTTATAGCTTAGATATGTTTAACTAAAATAATGAGTGATGTGTTCTTTTTTTTTATCTTTAAAAAATGGGCAAAATAAATTATATGAACAAATAAGCAGTGACATCTGGGCATCCCGGAGACGATCAAGCTCCGGGACGCCAAGGAGAGATTGTTCTCCAGAGTACACAGTTTACTTTACTGCATTCCACCTGGCCACGTGCATCTGAACGCCGCCGGCTTTGCCATGTTAGATAGAGAAGAACCCTCTGTTGTATCGAATCAGAATTGTTCACATCGTCAATAAATCAACTCTCCTTCACATTGAAGTTTTGGACCTTAGTGAGAGGATACCTTCCTTCATTACCTTATTTTATACCAGGACCTTCTCTATACTACTATCTAATTTTATAGTTTTATGCTGTGTATATGTAATTCATCTACAATATTCCAACTCAGTTATTTAAAAATACATGTCCTCTCATAATTTCAGCTGTTGAATACTTAGCTTTCTTTTTATTTTTTCCTCTTCCTACTGAACCTGCCCATCTTTCTCCTAATGTTTGGCTGCTTAAACCCTTCCTCTCTTCACATTCCATCAGCCCTTTTTACCTAGCTTGGATTCCATCAGGAGCCTTTTTGGTGATGTCAGAACCTTGAATTTCCTCTACACCGAGAATTTCCTATCTACTTTTTCTGTTTTTGATACCGTGATGGCCACACACCCTCTATTCCCTGCTCTTAATTCTGGGCTACTTAGTGTTGCAATAGAAAGTGAAAAATGCTAACATTCCTTTCCTATAACCTAACCCTTTCTACTTAGTATTGTGATTCTGAATGATTTTCTATCATATTTACCACCATGTCTATTTTTAAAAGATTTTAATTTCTTTTTAACTCTCAGATCTCTCCCAGAACTCTCTCTGTAGGCGGCCTTGGTTCATTTTTCAGAGAATGAGGCCATCTGATAAATGCCTATTCTGTGCATTCTGTATTTCAGATTTTGATTTAATTGTGCTAAAGTTGATATTGTCATAGCAGGGGACATTTCCTCTAATTTATCATCATTTTTAGAAAGAGAATGTTTGCCAAAGTTCATAATACCAGCTAATATTTATTGAACATTCATGTGCCAAACCTACACTAAGTGCTTTACAGGGATTACATGGTGTGGCCATTGGAACTATGTAATAATATGTGGCTTGAAACCTTGGGTTAATATCTTAAATATTATTTTGTAATCTTTTTATGATTAAATTTTTAAAACATTAAAATCCAAGGTATCAAATATTCTTCTTGTGATCAAAAATATACCTACAGTTGTATATTAAAATTAGAACAATGTAAGAGAAGATAGCTAATGATTTGAAATTTCAGCTAGAAGATAGGTTCTTAGGAACTTTGTCAGAATTAGAAATATATATACTAATAAATTCAGTAATGGGAATGACATGGCTTAAATTTTTATATTAAATTTATTTAATTTAGGATCACGTTAATTAAATATCCACTTATCAGCTTAGAGATGTTTAATATATAGGTCCTTATTAATATGTGGTTTCAGAGACCAGTGAAATTGTCAAAACTAATGAAAACAGAGTTCAGAGATAAAATTCTATCTTCCCATTCTTTTATGAGCCTCTTAAAAATTCAGAGCACCTTTTAAAAAGCTGTTAGAGGAGATTAACCTTTAACATCATCATTACATCTAATGTTATCATATTTTACAATGTCACCGGCACCACTTTTAACCTTAGGTAGTTGATTTCACTAACCATATTGTAAAACTGCTAAAATTTCCTTTCCCCAAATATAATAGAGGAAGATTCTGCTGCTCTCCTCTTTCCTTTTTCCTCTGGTACAGCAATGATGGAAGTGTTCTATGTCTGCACTGTTCAGTACAGTAGCCAAGAGCCATATGTGGCATGTTGAGCACTTGAAATACAGCTAGCGCAAATGATGAACTGAGTTTCAATTTTTATTTATTTTAATTAACTTGAAATTTTAATTAAATTGAAATTGAAATAACCTCATGTTGCTGGTTGGCTACCATTTTGGAAGCTCAGCTTTGGTGTTCTTTCAGCACAGACTGAATTCTGAGGATTAAACTTTTTTTTCCCCTAATGGGTTTTAATTCCCTTTTTCGGAGCAGGAATAATCCACTTTGAATGTTACTGATTAGTTTTGCACTAACAAAGCTATTTTTTAAAATAATATATGGGTGTTACCATAAATTAAAAGGAAATTTGATTTGTAGTAAGAATGCCAAATTGGACATTTAATTCTGTGCAATCTGTACACAATAGGGGACAGTGTATCTTTGCTCCTCTTAATTTGGGTCATTATTTTGTTTGTTATGTCAACAAACATATCTGGGCAGTTTCTGTCTGCCCTCTTAAGTCCTACCCGTGATGAAGAAATGTAGTGTGGAAAAAGCTTGGACTTTAGTTCGGATTCTAAATTTTCACCATGGCTTCCTGAGCAAGTTTCTTCTTATTTGGACTATAGTTGTTGTTAGGTTTCCTTTTTCAGAATACATTTGGTTTACTTGTCTTTCTCCTAACTTGATCCTAAAACTTGTATTTCTAAATCAGTGTAGTGCCCGATATCAGAGTGAGTGCTCCATTAATGTTTGTATTGAATAAGTGAAAAACTGCATTTTATTTTAATAACTGCCTCTCCTTACTTATACTCCTTCCTCTCTTTTTCATATCTGTACACTAAGAGAAGGACTAAAAAGTTATTTGAGAAACATTGA
>NW_011903254.1:0-1341 GCF_000151845.1 Pteropus vampyrus | reverse complement strand
TCCTAGGAATGCATCAAATTCTAGTCATCATTCAATTTATTTTCCTAAAGAAATTTTAGTAAAATAAATTCTAGTAGAAGAATTCTGGGTTTCTCTCTGAGAGTTGACAGTGATGATAACTCTGCAGATATGGTGGCCCACAATATCATTTGGTATAAAAGATTAAGAGGCAAAGATTCAGTGTCATTCAGAATACATATTTCTTCATTCGACAGTTATTAGTCAATAAATACAGGTCTTTTTCACCCGCTTAACGAACATTCATTAGCAATCTATTATTTGACAGATTCCATCCTACAAACATGTATTAGCACCTCCAATGTACTAGGAACAAAGAATACAAAGAAGACTTCAACTTCTACCCTAAAAAAATACAGTAGTCCCCCCTTGTCTGTTGGTGATATGTTTCAAGACCTCCCGTGGATACCCGAAAACTCAGATAGACTGAAACTTATATGTAAGTTTATTTCCTATACTTCTATACCTTTTTACTTAAAGAAAGCACTTCACGACCACTTTTTGGCACATCTGAATTTCCAGCATCATGACTTTTGAACTTTGGGGACATTATTAAGTAAAATAGGAGTGATTTAAAGACAAGCACTTTGATACCATGACAGTTGATCTGATAAACGAGAAGTGACTAATGGGCAGGTAACATACACAGAGTGAAGATACTGGGCAGAAAGATGATTCACGTCCTGGGCGAGACAGAGCAGAACACACAAAATTTCTTTACTAACACTCAGAACAGCATGCAATTTAGAACTCGTAAATTGTTTATTTCTATATTTTCCGTTTAGTATTTTTGGCCCTTGGTTGACTGTGAGTAACTGAAACCATAGATAAAGGAGGATCACTGTACAAGGTTGAGTGTTGATCATGTGATTAACTATAATGCAGTGGTGGTTTTTGAAGGTCAGGGATCTCAAGTTCTATCTCTGAGACCATTTAGAACAGCCCAGGTCAACCTGATTATTTCATATTGATTCCTCTCTGACACAAGCAATTTGCTAAGGTGGACTTCAGTGTTACAACTTTGATCATTACAAACAAAACAGCTACTGAAAATTACTTCTAAATTCATCATAAAATTCTTATCATATACATATACTATCCCTCCCAACATGTTTTTCTCCAAGAATTTTATGCCAAAAAAAGTCCCCTCTAAAGAGCCAGAGTGTTTCTCTAATAGAGTGTATGTTTATTCCTTTTCCCTTTTTTGCCTTGGTGACCAGGAAGTTCTAAGACAAATCAGATGCTCAAATAATTATTGAGCCCGCATTCATATCATATTTGCTTCTCATCCTTTTCATGCTCTTACATTTCAATTCTACTAGT
>NW_011903253.1:0-1170 GCF_000151845.1 Pteropus vampyrus | reverse complement strand
TATATATACACATATATATATACACATGTGTATACATATATACATATATATATGTATATATATCAGAATAAACGAGATTACAAAAAAAGAGGCTTCTTCTAGACAATAGGAAAACTGAAAAGGGAATTTGCAGACTGCCAGCTCTGCCCCAGGCATAGGACTGGGTGGGTGCTGTAGTTTTATTGCTTTATATTTCATTTAATTCCAAGATGATTATCATTACCCAATTTTAGAGATAAAGAAACTAATGTTAAAGGAGATTAAGAAACTGACCCTTAAAGGGGGCCTGTAGCTTTTAAGTGGCCAAGTCGAGATTAGTATTCATATCTGCCTCCAAAGCCAATGGTCCTTATAGTTCTCTACTTTTGTTCAGCCTGTGGTTCACAGTCTTTATTGGGTCTATGTACTTCAGAGAGAGCTTAGAATATGCAGATTCCTGAACCCGGGCTCCAGAGTTGATAATTCTGTTGCTTTTGGATAGATGTGGTCTGGAATTCCCATTTTCCCAGGCATGGCCTATAATTATGCTGAGTGCCTGAAGACGATACTTGGAGGGCTGCTGGTCTGGCCCTGAGGTTTACCAAGTACCAATGCTTGGTGCCTCACCCCAGATTCTGGAGTTGGGCCCAGGCATCGATATGTAAAAGTACAGTCCCACCCTCTCTGGGCCCTAGTCATTCTGATGGACAGTGAGGGTTGTGAATCTCTGGTCTAAGATGTTCCGGTCTCATTTTCATCACTGAGTAATTGCATGATCACTGACCACCCTTGCTCCTCCATAATGTATTGGACTGGGATGGTTGTTAATATTATGTGCCAACCTGAGGTTAAGGGATGCCCAGCTAGCTGATAAAACATTATTTTGGGTTACGTCTGTGAGGGTGTTTCCGGAAGAGATTAGCATTGGAATCAGTGGACTGAATAAAGAAGATGAGCCCTCATCAATTCAGTCCTATAGGGTGACTGGGAAGAGAACAGAAAGGCAGAGGAAAGAGGGATTCTCAGCCTCCATAACCACATGAGCCAACTCCTATAATAAATCTCCATATATATGTGTATGTGTGTGTGTGTGTGTGTGCGCGCGCGCGCGCGCGCATCTCCTATTGATTCTGTTTCTCTGGAGAACTCTGATTAAGACATGGACTCTACCTTCAATATCTCTTTAAGATA
>NW_011903252.1:0-1618 GCF_000151845.1 Pteropus vampyrus | reverse complement strand
TTTAAAGGAGCTACTGTCTAATTATGCTGTGAATTGAAGGAAGAATATGAATCTGATGAAGATATCACGTGGGGACATGTAAAAGTTTAATTCAGGTATAATTTTTGCAGCAAACAAAAGATTGCATTTCACTGATAATTTAAATAAAATGGAGAAATAACAAGAAAGAAAAACAAATAAAAGAGGACTGCGAAATGAGTCTAAAGCTGGAAAAGATCATTTTAGATAAATTCTGCTGATGGAAGGAGATGATAGTAAAAACAGAATATCAATCATATATTAAATAAACATATTATGGGTAACAGCTTTAAGTAAAAGATATATTTTGATAAATATTAATGGAAAAGACACAAAGAGAATAATAAACATTCAATTAAGTAAAATAATATTTGAAAAGCTGGGGGCAAGAAGTACCAAAATGGACTTAAAAATCATAATCCACTTTCCACAGCTATTCATATACCTTATAAAACCAAGTCTTTACAAATTCCATAATACTTTGTCAAGCAAAAGTTTCAATACAACTATATAATAATACTCTTTTTATTGTCTACTTTGATAAAATTAAAAGGAAAACATTTGGCTTCCACTGGCAGTTTTTACATAAAAGAATTGTCTGCTTTAGTAAATGACGAATTTTCTCAATGTTAATATAATCTGTATGTGGAATTATTTAGTTAAAATATTTCTTAATAATACATTTGTTCTATTCTAAAAGTCTATGCTAAAATCACAACAAAACATTTGATCATATCTGAAAGCAAATATGTTTTTAAAATATTATTTAAACTCTGATATTCAGATCACTCTAGAGTAAAATAAACATTTGAAGAACAAAAGGTTCAGTTTATATTTACCAAAAGACATTCTTAGTAAGCAGAGAAGTTATTATAATAACTTTAGAACAAGAAAATTACACTAAAAAATAGTTATACTCTACTTAAATATCATTTAAATTAGGTTAAAATTAATCTTCATCATGCAAAAATCATTATTTTGCAACGACACCAAAATCGCTTGGCAGAGAACACAGTAAGTTGCCAGGTAAGAATGTATGAGAAATGAGACTGGGTTAGAAAAGCATAGGTGTTCTCAAGGTTTGATACTCACGCAAAGAGAAAATTCAATTAAAGCCGAGAAATACAGAGTCTTTGTGTAACCTTGTAAACACTAAAGCCGCAAGTCAGGGCTAAAAACAGTCAGAAAGTAGGTAGAGGAGACGAGTTTGCTATTCAGCCATATGATTAGGTTGCTCCTAAAAACAGGCAACACAATATTGCCTAGAATAGGAGAAAATGATAGGGAGTTCTTATGGTCCAAATCAGGTTATAAATTATCTAATGACATTATGAAAATGAAACATTGAGAGTTTACCTAATTCTGTGATTCCATTAACAAGGCAGTTATAATCATAATGAGTAGAGTGCAATATAGTATCCCTGGAATTTTTCAAGGTATTTGCAAGATGTCTACTTTGTTTTCTTTCATTGAATTTTAGATCTTTTGAAATTACTCTTAAAGGCAAAAATCTCTATAAAATCAAGACCCATTTTACCCTTTAGTTTCAGTAACCATTCCTTGCTCTTGTCTCTCAGGCCTAACTCCTTTCCTCAAATAT
>NW_011903251.1:0-2275 GCF_000151845.1 Pteropus vampyrus | reverse complement strand
ATGTAAAGATATCCTAACAATGTCCATTTCTCTCCACCTTCCCCTCACCATCTTCCCTAATACCATCTTAAATTAGACCACCATAATCTCTTTTATGAACTGCAATAGACTCCTAAGTCATCTCCTGATCCTCTCTTACCCCTCTGCAATCTATTCTCCTCACTCAGCAGAAATGTAAAATCCCATGTCACTCCCCTACTTAAAACTCCGCGGTGAATTTCCATTTCATTTGGAATAAAATTCAAACTTCTTAACACGGCCTTTGGTGATTGAGTTTCTCTTCATCCCTCTGACCTCGTCTCTCATTCTGAACAGTGTCTCATGGAGGTAGTCACACCAGGCTTGTGTTGGCACCTTGAACATATCGAGCTTACTTTCGTATCAAGAACTTTTGCACTTTCTTTTACCTATGCCTGGAAAGCAATTCCCCAAGATGTTCTTAAGTCTAGCTGCTCTCTTCACTCAGATATTAGTATGAATATCTTTAGGTATCACCTGTCCTGGTCTTAGAGACCTTCTCAAATATAACCCAAGTCACTAACCTGTTTTGTTTTCCTTATAGTCACACTATGATTTACATAAAATGTATTAGAATAGATCTTGTGATCTAAGGTTGAGTTGAAGTTGCACCCAGGTGCAAATAGCATTCTAATCAGGAGTTCTCTCTCCCTTGGGGGTGGGAGGTGGGGTGGGAAGCTGTTTGCTAACACTGGACAGAAGGACCACACTCCATTTTAAATTTGTGACAGTATGCATTATCTACTAAAAAGAACCCAAGTCTTGTGCATAACAATAGGGCTTTGGTTTACAAAAAATTATATGATAATATTCACTAGCATATTTATTTGTTTACTCGTTTAGTATCTCTCTACCTCAGCTCCCCATTGTAAATCCCCCAAGAGCAAGGGTCTTAAGTGATCTCTTCCCAGAGCCATGACTAGAGCCTGGGACCTAGGAAGCACTATTTCTGTTACTCAATATTTATTTTAAATTTCTGAAAGAGAATGAAAAGAGAGAGGAGAAAAAAAAAAAGGTAAGAACAAAGGAACGAAGAAATGGGGTAAGAATGAAGAATAGGTACATGGAGAGGAAATCAACAAACAGCAGAGTCCTCAGTCTTTAATAAGCAATGAAGAAAAGTTGTAGTTAGGCTTTCTAAAGTGTGTTTCTTGGAATACTGGTCATGTAAGATGCTATTAAAAAAAAAACATATTTAGTAGTTAAATAAGATTAATAGGAACTACGTAGACCTTTCCCTCAGATATCCACATCATACATAAGCATATTAAAGTCTCTGAGAGGGGTTTTAGGGAACACGCACACAAAAAACCACTTTGTTAACTGTTTTTCCTCAGTATTCCCCAAACTTATTTGAGCATGGGATTCTTTTTTCTCTGTAACACTTATTAACAAACTCTGAAAAACGTTTTAGAAAAGCATAAGGGCTGTAGATAGGAAACTGATATAGAAAATACCAGTGATTTCATTATCCCGTGGAGCTAGTTCTGAGATAAGAGTCTAACCTTCCCTTCCCGTGCACCTCATGCATGGACAGCATCTACATCTGGGTTCTGAAGTAGCCAGGTAAACAACTCTCAGTCTATTTCTACCTTCTGACTCACCTTTCACCCACAGAAAGGAAGATAGACTAAACGACTGAACCTTCCCGAAGCAGGAATACTGAGAGATAACTGGAGCAATCATGCACTGAAAATCGGATATGAGCGTGCTATCCAATGTAGCAGAAAAAATGAACCCATGAGAGCTGGCAGTACAGTGAAACCCACTTACTACATCCTTTTAAAGATCAGTCTAATGCTCACACATTCTCAATGCTTCCTTTCCTTGGCCCTAGGAGAAATATTATGAAGGTGTTTCACTTTAGTGAGGTTCATGAGTTTATGGCCTTGAGAATGCCCTTGAGAATAAACTCTAGGGACTGAGAAGAGGAAAAGAAAAGATACTTTTAATGAATGTTGTCTTTGTCTCCTTTCCATAATATTGCAACTAAAACGTCTGAATTACATTTTTCTAAATTCGCTATTTTCCTTCTTTTATTCTCTTAAGTTAACTAAAAATCAAATCATGTCAGAGAGTTAGGCAAGTGAATTTGGGGAGAAATTCCTAAAATATAAATACTCTAAAATACAGACAATTTCATTGCTAAATGTTGAATAACACAAGACACATATGAATGCATGCAAAGGTGAAAAAAATAACAAAGAGAAAAAGTGTTCTTTTTCTACCTCTTGAACTTCATACGTGTTTTTCTTTC
>NW_011903250.1:0-1764 GCF_000151845.1 Pteropus vampyrus | reverse complement strand
GGTTTTTTTTGATGTTATTGAGTCATATGAGTTCTTTTTATATTTTGGATATTAGGCCCTTATCAGAGGTGTTGCTTACAAATATATTTTCCCATTCGGACGGTTGTCTCTTTACCTTGTTTACAGTTTCTTTTGAACAGAAGTTTTTTAGCTTGATGTAGTCCCATTCATTTATTTTTGCTCTTACTTCTCTTGCCTTTGAGGTCAAATTCATAAAATCCTCTTTAAGTCCAAGGTCCTTGAGTTTAGTTCTTACGTTTTCTTCTATGCGTTTTATTGTTTCAGGTCTTATATTCAGGTTCTTAAACCATTTTGAGAATGTTGGTGTGTCGTGATAGACAACAGTCTAGTTTTATTCTTTTGCAGGTGGCTTTCTAGTTTTCCCAGCACCACTTATTGAAGAGGCTTTCCTTTCTCCACTGTATATTTTTGGTGTTTTTGTCAAAAATTATTTTCCCATATAAATATGGATTTATTTCTGGACTCTCGATTCTGTTCCACTTGTCTGTGTGTGTATTTTTCTGCCAATACCATGCCATCTTGATTACTGTCGCTTTGTAGTATAATTTGAAGCCGGGCAGTGTGATGCCTCCAGCCTCGTTCTTTTTTTCTCTGGATGGCTGTGGCAATTCGGGGTCTTTTGGGCTTCCATCCAAATCTGATGATTTTTTGTTCTATTTCTTTTTTAAAAAGCCGATGGGATTTTGATGGGGATTGCATTAAATCTGTAAAGTGCTTTAGGTAATATGGTCTTTTAGCTATGTTGATTCTTCCAATTCAAGAACATGGAATATCTTTCCATTTTTTTGTATCTTCTTCGATTTCTTTTAAGAGTGTCTTATAGTTTTCATTATATAGGTCCTTCACATGTTTTATTAGATTTATTCCTATGTATTTTGTTGTTGTTGTTGTTGTTGTTGTTGCAAAAGGTATTATTTTTTCCACTTCTTTTTCTGATTCTTCGTTATTAGAGTATAGGAACGCTATTGGTTTTTGAACGTTGATTTTGTATCTAGAGATTTTATTGTATTTGCTTATTGCTTCTAGTAGTTTTCTTGTGGAGTCTTTAGGGTTTTCTATATAGAGAATCATGTCATCCACAGATAGTGACAATTTGACTTCTTTGTTTCCTATTTGGATGCCTTTTATATCTTTCTCTTGTCCAATTGCACTTGCTAGGGCTTCCAATGTTATATAAATAACAGTGGCGATAGTGGACAGCCTTGCCTTGTTCCTGATCTTAGAGGGAAGGTATTTAGTTTTTCACTATCAAATATAATGTTGGCTGGGGGGTTGTCATAGGTGGCCTTTATTATGTTTAGGTACTTTTCTTCTATACCAATTTTATTAAGTGTTTTGATCATAAATGGATGCTGCATCTTGTTGAAGGCTTTTTCTGCATCTACTGATGTGATCATATGATTCTTATTTTTTAATTTGTTTATATGGTGGATCACATTAATCAATTTGTGTATGTTGAACCATCCCTGTGCCCCTGAGATGAAGCCCACTTGATCATTGCGTATAATCTTTTTAATATGTTGCTATATTCAGTTCGCTAGCATCTTATTTAGGATTTTTCATCTGTGTTCATGAGAGATATTGGTCTGTAGTTTCTTTTTTTGTGGTATCATTACCAGGTTTTGGTATATATTAACCTCATAAAATTAGTTGGGAAATATTGCCTCCTCTTTGATTTTTTGGAAGAGTTTGAGGAGAATAAGTATTAAATTTTCTTTGAATGTTTGGTAGAACTCACTGGTG
>NW_011903249.1:0-1438 GCF_000151845.1 Pteropus vampyrus | reverse complement strand
GTGCAGAATGTGCAACCCAAGATAGGAAGAGGGCAGGGATGGCTGCCTGTCAACGGGCGGCAAGGACTTTGTGGATTGGATGCGGCAGGATCTCAGAGAGTCAAGGGCCATCAGGCCAATATAGCTTCAGTTTTGCTGCAACTTCTGTGTCTGCACATTCCTGCAGTGGCCATGGATCACAGTGAGACCAGCTGCTATCTGGGGCAGTCCTACAGACCCCTGCGAACTCTCCAAGAGATATGGCAGCTCGTGCAGAGAGCAGTGGTCTACTCACAACTGATTTCCCCAAAATGTGCTCACTGCACTAGCCAAGGTCTGTTGCCTATACAGAATGCGCAATCCCGAAAAAGGTCAGTGCAGGGGTGGTTGCCTGTCAACCATGTGGGAGCACTTTGTGGACTGAGTTAAGTGGGATCTAAGGGCGACAAGGACCATCAGGCCAATATAGGCTCAATCTTGCTGTAACTTCTGTGTCTGTTTGTATGTTCCCACAAAAGGCACAGATCATGGCAAGACCAGTTGCCATCTGGGGCTGGCCCATGGATCCCCATGATCCACCCATGTTCATCTTAACAGCACTGATCTGCCTGAAACTGTCCCCAAAATGCACTCACAGAGCTGGCTGGGGTCTGCTGCTTGAGATGAATTTGGTCCTGCAAAGGGTCAGGGCGAGGCAGCTGCCCAAGGACAAGCCCCTCCAGGCAATATGTGGGTTGGGTAGGGCGGGCCAATGTCCTCAGGCCAGTGCAGCTGCAGAATTGGCCATGTGGGTGGAGAGATCTGCCCAGGCAAGCTGGCACTGGTCTGTAGAATGCCTCATAGGGGTGCCCTAACTAAAGCGCAACGGCGGCTGATGGTCCAGCAGAATGCAGTCTTTCTCCATATAATTCTTGCCCAAGCCTCTGACTCACAGCCAGTGCCCCTGTTGAGTGTCTCTGGGTGAGAGAGCCTGCGTGTGAGCCATTTAAAGGGGTGTCTTGGATTTTAGTCTCCTTCCGTTTCGTCCAGATGGTCAGAATCCCTCTGATTTTTACAGTCAGAGTTTTAGGGAACTCCTCTTCCCTGAGCTGGGGTGTCCCCAAATGGGGCTAGGACTCCTCTCTCCTTTGTGAGAGCCTCTGCAACCTCACTCTCCCTCCTGGTGCTCCACCACCACCCATGGGTGCAGGTTCAGCCCGATTCACAACTTTGCCCTTCTTACTGGCTTTGATGTGCCTCCTTCTTTATATTATCAGACGTACATGTTATGATTAGCTGGACTTCAGGTGATTCTCCACATTGATTTTGGTTGTAATTTTAATGCAGACCTGGGAGGAGGCAAACTCTACTTTTACCTAGTCTGCCATCTTGACTCCTTCTCAAGAGAGCTTTTAATAAAATAAAAGAAATAGTTATTTTAGACCAACGTACTTTCTCGAGTGGGAAAGGAAATGACAAG
>NW_011903248.1:0-984 GCF_000151845.1 Pteropus vampyrus | reverse complement strand
GCCCAGGAAAGTCTGAAACCTTGGGTTTCTCATCTAGTCCATTCCTCCACTCCACTATTGGGCACGTGCTCTGGTAGGAGGTAAAGTAGGGTCCTTGGGCTATCACTATAACAGTAAACAAGTCATAGAGGCACAGCTCTGACGTTCACATATTGTGGGTGGGGGCAGGTAGGTGAGGGGAGACTGCCAAAGATGTGGTCAGGGCCATGACACCCACAGGCACAGGGTACCATGGGAACCCACCTGGACTGAGGAAGGTTGGGTGTTCAGGAATGGTTTGCTGGGGAAGGTGATGTCTCAGCAGAGACCTAAAGCATATGGAGGACATGGCTAAATGAAGCCCAAACTGGAAGCATGTCCAAATCCTCGGGACCAGATCGAGCATGTGTATCTGAGGAGTCGGGGTGGGCTACAGGGGGAGCCAAGGGAGCTGGAGGAGCAGCAGGAGATGGTGACTGGAGAAGCTGGCTGGGGCCAGGTCGTGTACGGCCTGGACAGCCACACCAATAACTCTGGATTTTATCCTAAAGGGAAGGGCTCTGAGTAGGGTCGGGACATGACCAGACTTGTGTTGCAGAAAGATCACTTTGGTTGCTGTGTGCAGAATACATTGTAGGAAAGAGGAAGCAAGAATAAAGAAGAAGAGGCTGGAATAAACAAGGCTTCTGTTCCTGAGTGTAAAGGCTCAGTGCTAGAGGTGGCCAGCATAACGAATGTCAGAACAGCTTGGGGCCCTGACTGTCAGGGAGAATCCCAGGCTTTTGGCTTCTTATTCCAGGTCCCACTAGTATGATCACTTTTCTTTCCTGGAGAAACTTGGGGCTGGGAGAGCAGGAACCTCTCCCTACCTACATACCACCTGCCTAATTCGGTCTGGGCTGCGTGCTTCTCCCTGGCTCAGAAAGGGAGATGGAACCTGCTAATTGGTCTTAAGGTATCCAGAAGTGAAAGCTAGAAGGTTCCAGAATTGGCTCAGTAGAGAAA
>NW_011903247.1:0-2751 GCF_000151845.1 Pteropus vampyrus | reverse complement strand
ATACGCTAACACAAATCAGAATTGCTTTGGAGTTGCTGAGCCAGACTCAGAAGTGTTCTTGAAGGCCATTGAAAGAAATTCTCCCAATGGGCAAAATATCAATCAGTGTATCTTGTGGTCACCTTGCATTAAAAAAGAGACAATCTGAGGTTAAATTCTACTTTCTTATATTGTTGGTCTGAAAGTGACCAACAATATCATCAGCTAGTAAGCTACTTAAATAGGTAAAGGTTGAAGGATTTGTGATAATGAAATTTGGGGGAAAGGCAGGTTAGAGAACTCAGTATGAGACCAGGATGTTAAGTATCAGTGTCTCTCTGATGGCTCACGGGAGGGTCCCTACTGCACAGGCTTATCTACAGGCACATCTTACATGAATGACAGCCTCTCTTCCTAGCCTCCTCAATTCTTGTTCATTGTAATAGAGGCTGGAATGGTAATGTAAACATTTTGACCTGCAGGATTCTTTGGTAGTTTGGTGATACTAAATTAGTTGGAGTTTGGTGAGTTAAGGACGGACTTAAAACTTTTCAATGGGCAAAAGAGACATGCCCTAGTCAGAAGCTTACGTGAGCTGATTAGGAGCTTATATTTTAGTGAGGAACTTAGACATTTCATATATAGTTGCACACAAGTAACAATCAAGACAAGTATTATATAGAATGCTCAGGCAAGTTGTAATTAATTTCTGAAGCATCTCCTCCTCTGTTAACTCATTTACTAGTCCTTAACTCTTGCTGTATTAACACATGTACACTGCACTCCCCATTGCTACCACCAACACACACATTCACAAGCTCAGTGTCAAGTAACCCTTTCCTCTCGACTCAGCTTATCTTACATTTGTGATTCATTTCATTTCAGTATAGTTGCTGGTTTACTTGTGCTAACTGCATAGAGAACAAAGACTGTATTTGGTTTAACTTTGAAGTCCATGCCCAGTGAATGCCACATAATCAGCACTCAGGATACTATCATCCAATATTCAGTTTGTTCGAGATTCAGTTCAAGTGTTAGTTAATCCAGAGGACTGTAATGATCTCTATAATTCTCTTTGAAGTGTCACATCTTATTCAAAATTTTTATGGTTATCTTGTCTAACTTTCCATGTTCATATTACTTTTATCTCAAAATTCACATTTTACTTTTTATGTTTCTTTTTTTAAATTAGTTTCAAGTATACAGTACATTGGTTAGACATCTATATAGTTCATAAAATGATCCCCCCAATTGCTCCCTCCCTCCCCTTGCCCTCCACCTAGCCATCATATGAATGCTAACTGCATTCCCTCTGCCGTGCTCCCCATCCCTGTGGCCATCTATCAACTACTAATTTGTACTTCTTTAACCCTACACCCCATTCTCTCAGCCCTCCAATCCTCCTCCCCTCTGTCCGTCACCTTTATGTCTCTTTTTTATATGTATAAACAACTATGTGCTAGTCTACCAGTTGGTCTGAACATTCGCTGGGCCATAGATAAGAATTACTACCTTTTACTGAATGTCTATTATGAGAAACAAAGACCCAAAGTTAATTAAATCCTAAATCTCAAAGTCAGAGAGAGGCTCTACAGAGCTAGTCAATATTCACACCTAAGTCTGCCTGACTTCAAAGCCAAACTCTTTACCACACCGCACCGCCTTATGTTTTGAGCTGCAAAATGCCTAAAAAAATAAGGTCTAAAAATTACTCTTAGATTCATTGTTCACTCAGTTTTCACTCTCACATTGGCTCAGAGTGCTCAACGTAATTGAAGGAACAGGGGAACAGAAGGCAGCTTCTATGTCCTTGGCCAAATCAAAAACTCTTTGGGTGCTTAAGTTGCCAGGTCATTTCAAGCTAAAACAAACAAACAAACAAATAAACTTGCTAAGAAAGTAAATATCTGTTATAAGGAAAATTTATATTTTATAATGTACACACTTTATATTCTTTTCATTTTTCAGAAACTCATTTTACTTCCAAACTTATATAATGAATAATTTAATGTAAAATTCACTTACTACTGATTTAGATCACAATCTGTTGTCGTCATTTTATTATAGACCACTTATGACACTAAAATATCTTTTCATACCAACAATTGAAAAGGAAATTAAAATACATTTTAATTAAAATTAAAATTAAAATTAAATACATCTTAAATACATTTTAAGAAACTTTGAGTAACAGGTTATTTTTGAAAGAAAAAAAATCATTTTTCAAAAAATGTATTTTTCTCTAAAGAGAAGTGCATGTCATTTCCAAAGTACCAATTTCCTTGTAAAATAAATTTGAAGGAAGCTGTTTTTACCATGGTGACAAAATCTGGATGTAGATTACTTCATCAGAAGAAGGCAATTTTACATAATCAGTTGCACTTAGATCACTCAGAGTTTGTTACATTGAATTTTTGATACAAAACTACTTTTGCAGATATTTGGGAATATTTATGTTTTTACTGCAGGCTTCAGAGGGATAAGAACTAACTAAATTGATGAATAATCTTTAGGCAAAGCACATGCAACTTTCATGACGACTAAGTTGTCATTATTTACTTTTTTTATGACTTTGGGAGCTAAGATTAATTATAGAGAACATAGTGCTTGAGAAAAAAAGAGGTACTATAATATTAAAAATGATAAAATGCAGATGGAGAGTTTCTTTCCTCATTCGGTGTGGACTTATTCAATGCTGATTTCTGGTGACACCACATGACACAACCAAGTGTAACCTCCAAGTTCCTCTTACATAGTCACAACAAAGTTCTT
>NW_011903246.1:0-1151 GCF_000151845.1 Pteropus vampyrus | reverse complement strand
AAACCCTCGGAGGTGAATATCGTTAGTACCATCCACGGGTAACTGAGAAGCTGAGGTACTAAGAGGCTGGGTACAAACTGCTGCGTGTTCAAACCCGGCTCCTCCTCCCACCGCCTGTGAGAACGAGGCAATTTGGCACACATGGTCGGGGGAGGAGCCGGGTTTGAACACGGGGCAATTTATGACCAGAGCGGGTGCTCTTAACCAGCATCCTCTGCCCCCGCCCCACGCCCCCACTCCCTTTCCATCCAATGGTCTGGAAATACTCTGCACCCTGACCCCCAGAAAAAAGTCAGGATGGCGAGGACAGCGGCTTCTGATGCTTCACGCTGCCCCGTCTTCCTCCAGGACTGAGGAGAGATGCTCACGGACTTGGAGCCACCATATATATATATATGAGACAGAGCTCCCATATATATATGTGCATATATATGAATATATATATATATGGTGGCTCACAATGGACGTGAACTGAGTGTGTAATGCCAGAACTCCCATATATATATGTGCATATATGTGAATATATATGCACATATATATATATATGGTGGTATTTTGGAACAAAAGGCTGTGTTGCATATATGTGAACCTGGTCCCTTCTCATCCAAGAGGCCCAGGGGCTCCTTCCTGAGGCCTCTGTTCCTTCCTGCTTTTTGATTTGATATCAGACTTCTGGATTGGAGCAGACACCTCCCTCTCCTTGACCTTTCTGCCTGGGCTGGTCGTGATGGTTACTGTATACTCACTCAAAATTCAGAAAACTGAGTCTCATACAGGTGATCACACAGCTAATAAGTGACAGAGTCAGATACAGACCAACAGGTGTCTGAAGTTTCCCAAACTGACCTCTTTTTACCAGGTGAAGGATGCCATTTTGGCTTCTTCCTCAACAAGGATGGAGGGGCACATGGGACGATGGAAGGGCGGGGAAAGCATCCCTGGGCACAGTCTGTGGGTGGCCCTGAAGTCTGCATGAGGATACAGAGAGGAAATAGACATATTTTCTCCCCTAAGGAGCTCAATGGGACCCTGAGTGCTTGTCAAACATATGTACCCAACTATCCCCAGAACACTGAACATTCCATACAAAGCCCCAGGGCCTGGGAAGCCTGTGAATTTGCCGCAAGTGAGAAATTTCGCAGAAGTCTGCA
>NW_011903245.1:0-1891 GCF_000151845.1 Pteropus vampyrus | reverse complement strand
AATTCGTGGAGGGTTCGATTTGATTTTGGTGCTGTATTGGGTGCTAGACATTTGTTCATTTGTAAAATGCCACAATATAGGAGGATTGAGTGGTTTTTAATTGAAACTTTTGTTGAGGTCATTGTGGAGTCACTATGGCTTTAGTAAACAACATAGATCTTGTGTGCCTTTGCCAGTGTCCCAGACACGGTGCAGCATCACGGGCAGGACACCGACATCCACTCAGCCACGGACCCTCTCACGTCCCCCAGTGTGCCTCTCATCTGTGTGGGGATTGAGCCTTCAGAGTAACTTTTGACTTGGGAGTGACCGGGAATGACGGTCCTTAACTCTGGTCACCTTGGCGGCAGCCCTTCTTCCTTGAGCAGCAGTTCAGAGGGAAGCTCAGAATTGTCCCGTCTGGCAAAGGCCACTGATTCCCTGACACTTTCTGAAAACTGGGGCGTCCGTCCGGCCTCCCTCTCGTTCGTCCTCCGATCTTTTTTCGGTTCTGAGTGGCCTGGACGGCAAGCAGCACGTCACCACCCGGGTTGTCACGCCTGTGCTGCGGCTCACGAAGCCGTTTCTTGGGGGGCGGGGCCTGCGCCTGGCTCAGGGGGACATAGCCTCCGGTCGGTCCCCTCGGGAGCTGCTCTCAGGCCCCTGCCTCGTGCTCTGCCTGTGTTTCGTATGCTGCGTGTGTGCAGGTGGACAGGGGCCCGGAAGGGCCCTCGGCCGGGCGGGCGGTGTCGGGGAGGTTCGGCCGCCTGGCCTGCCTGCGTGCAGCGGCCGACACCGTGGGGGCTGCGTGGTAAATCTGAGCCAGAAGCCCACTTTTGGGATGGACCCCACGTCTCCGAGCGGAGTCTGGAGCCAGGCTTCCTGATGGCCCAGGCCCACGTCTCATGGGCTGGTGGGCTCTGCTGGAAAGCGGGGCATCTGACCACACCTGAGGACGTTCCCGAGCCTGGCTGGCACCCACAGAAGCGTCTGCTTGGGGCTCGTAGGGGTGCACGGGAGCAGTGGGGTCTCTGGGGAGACCTGGTGAGAGCCGCGGCTCCATAGGTCCCGTCGCTCAGGGGCTCTGGGTGGCTGTTCGTCCATCAAGCACTCACTGTCCCCTTCTCCCGTCCCCCAGCGCCTGGCACCCGCTGTTCTTTCTGTCTCGCGATTTGATTGGTCTAGGTAGATCTCACGTAAGTGGGATCTTCCAGCATCTGTCCTTTTGAGATGGGTCACTTCTCTCCGCATGATAGCGTCAGGTTTGTCACGGGTCAGGATGTCCTTCCTTTAGGCCCAGTGGCATCCCACGGTGTGGAGGCCCCACTCTGCTGCCCCGACCCGTTGGTGGCACTCCGGTTGTCTCCACCTTGTGGTGACTGTGGGTAATGCTGCTTGCCCTTCGATTCTGATTCATGAACAGGCCTGCTTTTTAAAAATACTGCTAAGGGAATTCATACGTTTTCTCAGAAACATCAAACCTAATACATGTCTGTGATGGGGAAGGTGTAGAAAACCATAAAGAAGGAAATAAAATAACCGGTGATCACTGCCTGCAGATAGGCATGTGTACATGTAAACACACATTTTTAAATAAAACTGGCATCAAATAGACAATTTCATGTTTTCCTTTTCACCTGTAACATGATTTTCCAGTAGTTACACAATCTTTGGTAAAGTTATTTTCGTCTTCATTTTATGTGGATGAACAGCTCACTTAACTTCCCTTGTTTTTGAACATTTGTTGTTTCTTATTTTTCTCTATCATAATGTTCCAGTGAATGCTTTGCTTATTTTCCTGGATAGGTTCAAAGAGTGGACTTACTGGGGCAGAAGGTGGATATGGATGTTTTGAACGGTGTTGATACCTGGGAAGGCAAAGACAAAAGGGTCTTTGATCTGATGTGTAGCT
>NW_011903244.1:0-2096 GCF_000151845.1 Pteropus vampyrus | reverse complement strand
TGACGAATGTTTGATTCATTGGAGAATATTTACCTTGAATCATATCCAGTTTATTAAACTGAGCCAGACTGGTGACATTTCTATATGGATTTTCTTAACATCTCAGAAGATAAACTGAAGGTAAGGTAAGATCAAGTCTCATATGCCAAAGGACTTTGGATTTCCTACACTTGAGTGTAGCACAAAAAGAAAACACTTAGGGTGTGGTAAATCTTGCAGAAAATGTGTGAACATCCTAGAGTAAAACAATGGAAGAGGTTAGAAGGAGGGAGGCAATTTATTGAGACAAATTAATATATAATATTAAGATATTTCTAAATTGAGGATTAATGTGTGGTACTTTAACTTAGGAAAATGCATCTGGACTATTTCCTAGTGCCCTTTGGCCCTAGCACTGAAGCTCTAGCTTTAGATGCTTCAATGTGTCACAAGCTGTTTTCTGGTCAATCCACAATAAGTAGTTCCTCCTTCCAGGAGCACAAAGAGGGTCTTGGAAAGAGCAGATTTGCATGAGATTTGAGGAAGCAATATCCTTCAGAAATAACTTCAGAAAAACATCAAGAAATGAGGAAAATCACCCAGCATTCGGTGTTTATTTCTTCAAATCTAATTTTGGTAATTTGTCCTCTGTGATTTGAAAGGCCTGCCAATCTTGAGCCGTTCTTTCCAGTTATGAGAGGGCCCATTCTATGGCCAACTGTGACTGCAACCTGAACCACCACTGCAGCCTTTAGAAGCTGGAGTAGGGTTCCTAGGCACTCAGGGTTTTTACTCAGAAAGAGCACAATGCTCATTTCAGCACTAGGGAGAAGGCTTCTTAGGCACTTGCCTGATCATAATTCTAATTGATTCAGAGATTTGCGGGATGTCCTCCTTACGCATGCCACCACCTTCCCCTCATGCCTGAGAGAGGCTGAGGTACCCTGAGAACCAAGGCTTCATTGTGAGGGACATCCGTGTTTTGTTTCTAAGGCAACAAGGGTATTCAGATAATAGGAGCTACTTTACACATGGAAAATATTAATGACACATGTGATTTTTGAAACAGGGCCAGAATCACATTTTTCCTTGATTTAGCACATCCTATTTTTTCCCTTTAGTTCGTTGGCCACCTTTACTGCAAACCCTTTGATGAAGAAAATCCAACCTCTGGAGCAACAAAATAGGGTTGTAGCTCATGAGAGAGACCATTTACAAACTTAAAGCAGAGGTAAGCCCCATCTAGAAACTCTCAGGGAATCTTTCCAAATGTTACAAGTCGAAAAGTTTCTGTTTTAAGTTTTTGTAAGAAACAAAACATTTGAAAAAGCATTCTATTGGTTTATTTTTTCCCTATGCAATTCCCTTCCTTCTTTTTCTGCATTTCCAGATGAGCATTATAACTAAGTCGAAATGCACCTCTCAACAGACTGTTGTTTCCAGCAATAGTACACTGAAAGTAGAGACAGGTGCGACTTCCATACTGTCCAAAAGAAATGCATTTATCTCAGATTTCTATCCAGGAAATTGAGCAACTATCCTATGGGGATGAATGTATCATGGTGGTTAAAAGCAGACTAGCTGGGTTTGAAACCTCACTCTGTCCTTCAGTAGCTGTGTAGACTTGGAGCCATTGCTTAAACTTTCTGTGCCTTAGTAGCCTAATCTGTACCATGGAGTTAGAAAAGATTGTGCCCTGAAAGGTGATATTGTTTTAAATGAGTATTTAGAACTGTATCTGTACATAGTATATATATAAGAAATGTGTTATCTATTATTATAGAAGTTTTTAAAAAAATAATCCTGTGTCCATTAGAAAATACAAAATTACTGGATTTTAGAGATTGTTTTCACACAAATTGCAATAATAATTTCTTAAAAACATTATGTAATAAAATGGTAATGGATAAAAAGAAATGTCACTAGAAAACATTACTTTCAGATTGAGGAAATTTTATTAAGTCTTTAAGTGTATTAAGTCTTTAAGATTTAGAAGTACATTCTGGAATGCAAAATGAAACCATCCCCTGAAATCTGACTTTTAAGATAATACACTAATAAATGTATACCTTTTTTAGAAAAAAATTAATGATCAATGTGATATGCATCTCTGGTTG
>NW_011903243.1:0-2484 GCF_000151845.1 Pteropus vampyrus | reverse complement strand
ATTAATATTCTTTAAAATGTACATCCATATTTCTTATATTCCTACATTTCATACAAAAATATTATAAGAAAATAACTAAACTCTATAAACATACAAAAAAGGCAGACAAAAGGTAACCTGCAATAAATAACTCAGCCCAAGAGTTCCTTTAAATAATAAAGAAAAGAATAACAGAAGAAAGAAAACTAGACATTACCTAGAATTATGAACTAAAGAACAGATGCTCCAAAAAGAGCTAAGTTATGAAGACAGAAGAATTTCTCTAACAAAAGCCAAAAGACTGAGAATTATTTTTCCCAAACTAGGTCTCATCATTTATTCAACTGTGCAAGCCACAAACTCAGGCATCATGCTCTATACTGCTCCTTCCTCTCTCCCGAAATCCATTTTAATTCCTAAATTCTACTACCCTGGTCAGGCTACATTCACCCCTCATAAGCGAGAGTCTTTCTAACTAGCCTAACAAGCTCTTCACACTACAACATCTGTGATCTTCTCCTATCACATGCTTAAAAGTCTTCACTGGTTTTCCACTGCTCTTTAAATAGATAAAAATTCTTAGGGTTTCTTAGAAGGCACTATACAGTCTGGACCTTGCCTAAATCACCAGCCTCATCCCGATCCCTCCCCAAACCCCTCCCCTTTCTGTGTGTTTCAGCCTCGCTAGCCTTCTTCCAATTTCTTGAACACATACAAAATTCCCTCCTTCCACAGAGCCTCTGTACATGGTGAACCTACTACATCTTCCTGAAAGTCCTACTTGTACTTCAATATTCAAAACAAACATTTCCCCAGGGAAGCATCCCCTGACACACCTCTCCACTCTTCATATCACCCCACCACACTAGGTCAACTATGACATGCTCTCATAGCAGCATAAATCTTTTCTTTTTCAGCACTTTTCAAAGTTTTAATTTTATTTTTGTTTGTGTATGTGATTATTTGGTTAACATCTGTCACGCATTAGAACTCAAGTTCCATGAGGGCAGAAGCCATGTATGGTTTTTGTTTAGCATCATAGTCTCAGAACCTTAGCATAAAATGTTGCACATAGTCGGGATTCAAAACTATAGGTCGAATGAATAGATGGATAGAAAAACAGATACATATTCAAGCCTAAAGCAGTAACAACTTAAAAATCACCATGAGCATCACTTAAGGATAACAAAACCCCCAAAGACGTGAAACGAAGTAGATACCTAGCATTACCTCTCACTCTCAAGCCTTGGTGGGAGAACCCATCTTACGATAGCAGGTGATTTTTAAAAAGTATGATCAATGGACATGTTATATTGTCCTACACAGATGAGGGGAAGATGTGTGTGGCTTTGGTTTAAAAACAGAAAATGTTCTCACACAAACCTGTAGCAAGACTGGATCTTTCTAACAAATAGGTTGGATAAGCCTAATATTTACCATGTGAAAATTTTAGATTTGAAATTTCCATCTGAAATCATCATGGATTATAATAAAGCTTCTGAAACATAAAGATGTGTAGTGTTGCTATGTTCAGAATGTAAGCTTCACAACTTCTTCAGTTTTTGAAAGCTTGGTTTTTATAATCAATCCAGTATTTAATAGAGTGGCAATCCTTTGCCAATAGTTTTATTCAGAGAGCTTCAGCTTCTATAGTATAAGTGAAATCCTTTTAACAGTTATGTCCACTAAAACAAATATATAGGATATATGCTGACAACTGTAATTTTAAACATCAAGTTGAAAATAAAGTCAATTTCCTCCAGTATGAACTAAACCCTAATTTTTCTGAAGCAATAAGATGTTCTACGGAGAGAAATAAAATCTAAATAGGCAGGCAAGCTTGGAATGGCACAAGGTGTTTTATTCTTTGCTCAAAGAAATTGTCTTTGACTCTAGTAAGGTATCAAAACTGATATCCCCAAGGGCGGGGAAAAAAGTGGCGTAGATGATAGAGGCTCTGTTCATCTCTCTGGCAACCAAATCAAAATTATGACAGAAACAAGGAGCAAACAGCAAGGAAAAATCACCTGAGATCTAGATGAACAAGCCATACAACTAAGGAGAAATCTAAGAAATCACCCTACAACGGCAGAAGGTGGGACGGGGCGGGATGCAAGGCTGCCCAGTCCCGAGGGGTTGAGTGAGACAAAGGCTGTGGGTGCAGCAGCTGGCAGCTGCAGATGCCTCTTAAAGGAGCTGTGCCTAAGAGCGGACTTTCGCGGTGACAGACCTGCTCGCTCTGAGCACCAGTACCAGTTCGGCTGCGGGCAGGGAGCACCAGGGACTTACAGGGGTACACTCAATTGTCGGAGTGAGGGCGGAGGCAAGACTCACACTGGCTCTGTACAGAAGTGTTGGCAGTATCCATTGTTCTTCTGTGGAGCCCTCCCGCCTTCCACTGCACAGACTCAGTGCCGCCATATCCGAGATAAATTCAAAGTGGGTAACAGAGGTCACTCCGCCCAGAGGATTCCCTGAAACTCCACCTTCCCCAACTCACCCAAG
>NW_011903242.1:0-2103 GCF_000151845.1 Pteropus vampyrus | reverse complement strand
GCCTCCTAGGGAAAGCTGCCTCTGACTCAACTCTAGGATCCACTCTGGGAAATACCATTGGGCCACAAGAGAGCCAGATCTTGCAGGTGTCTTGTTTAGTTACAGACTGTTGCCTCCATCAAACTCCTCCATCCGAGCAGCCACATAAGTGATTGGCAGGCTCCGTTCTGTGATTTTTATAGCACCGAGACAGTGTAGAAGCCAAGACAAATAATTTAATATTCTTTAAACAGGCTGACAAGATAGCTGATTACAGAGTTTACCTTTAAAAGGCAGAGATGTTAAGGATCATTTTTTTTTCTGAGATGAGATAATTTTCTAATTTGAGTTCCTTCAACAAGGCTAAAGTCTATGCCTTTTAGGGAGCAAGGGCCAATATTCACTCTCTATTTTCTATAGGTCTTAGGATTAAATGACTAAGTTTCAATTATATACATACAGCAGCCTTTCTTTATCCATGGTTTTGCTTTCCATAATTTCAGTTACCCACAGTCAACCATAGTGCAAAAATATTAAATGGAAAATTCTAGAAATAAGCAATTCATAAGTTTTAAATTGCACACTGTTCTGACTGTCGTGATGAAATCCCACACTGTCCCACTCTGTCCCATCCAGGACACGAATCATCCCTTTGTCCAGCAAATCCACAGTGTATACGCTACCCACCCATTAGCCATTTAGTAACCATTTCAGATATCAGATTGGTTATCAAAGAGAGAAAGAGAGAGAGAGAAGCCACATTCACATAACTCTGATCACAGTGTATTGTTTTATTTTATTATTAGTTATTGTTGTTAATCTCTTAGCATGCCTAATTTATAAATTAAACTTTATCGTAGGTATATATGTATAGGGAAAAAAAGTATATATGGGTTCGGTATCATCTACAGTTTCAGGCATGCTCTGGTGGTCTTGGGAACATATTCCCTGTGGATAAGGGGGGACTACCAAATATACACTCTTCGAAGGCCAAGATTTTCACAGGTCTTAGACTAAGTTGACCTTGATCATGTACATCCTGCAGCTACCCACTCATACCAGGAAATATGTCCTCTTCCTATTGAGTTAGAAGCTCATTTATCAATTCTATCTCCTTTTACCCAAGACTCTTGATTACTTTCTGCCTTAAGAAAGATGTGGAATAAATGCACATCTTCAGCCCACAGTTAAGTGATGCGATGGGTAGAAAAAGCAGAAATTCAAATTTGGGGTTAGTGTGATTCATTTATTCTACAATTTCTATTTTTAACATTTGTTTTAGTAATTTGCTCTCCATTCATCCCAGTTACATTTTAAAGACCCGACTTTATTAGCACACTTTGGTTCCGTATCTAAATGAACTCAGCTGTGGTCCAAATTTATACCACTTTGTTAGTGTCGTGTTCTTCTTTCTCTTCCTGCTTCTTGAGGCATGAGGAAAAGCAGGAGAGGTATTTGGAGGCAGGGTTTTGGTGGCTCAGGAATTTGGACAGAAGGAGTTTGCGCTCACTAGGAGTGTATTCCCAGTGTGTGGTGCTGGAGCCTAAGATAGTGTATCTGTGAAGAGAGAGTTTACGTGAAGCTCAGTGCTAAATAGAGGGAGTCTAACATCCTATTACCTTCGTTACTACATTTAATAAAGTCCTAGAGAGAGAATTTTCTTCTACAACAGGAGAGCTAGGAGGGAGCTGTTACACACCTCCACGGTTTAGAGCCCTTTGCTGGCACTGCTGTACTTAAATTTCCTCCTTTCCAAGTTTATCCATCTGTCGATGTCCAGTTCAAACCCTTCCTCCTCCAAGAAGCCTTCTCTGACTACACCTGCCAGAAGCAATTACCCCTTCAAAAATAACGTCCAATTAAGCCAAGAAGCATCTACCTCCTATTCAGCCTTATAGGTAACGCCAACATCTGATTTAGCTGTTTGAAGACTTTTTCCAGACACAAATAATACAAGATAGAGTAGATAAAATCCAATGGAAAAAATACCAAAGAACAAAATGAGCTCAAACTGTGGTGCTTTCGGATGAAAATGAGGGACTAGAAATGGCTGAGAATCATGGAGGGCCATCAGGGTTCACCTAGCTCTGACTCTATTTGATGAATAAGTTCTCCTAAAAAAAA
>NW_011903241.1:0-2375 GCF_000151845.1 Pteropus vampyrus | reverse complement strand
GAAAGGACATTTTGGGGTACAATGAATTGTGAACATGAAACATTGAATAAAATAATCTGTTTCAGTTCTGGCAAATGGAGAATTTTGCCTCAGCTATTTTCCTATTGATTAGATAAAAATTCCTTTGGTGGAATTTTCCTAGGGAGACTAGGATCAAAAAAAAAAAAAAAGAAAGAAAAAGAGTAGTACTATGCCTCCAACAACCCCTGGCAGCACTCCCCTAGCATGAAACTGAGCACATACTAACCATAGCTGAGTTCTTCTCCACTTGGACCTAACTGAAACATAATAGTCTTTCTTATAGGTAGAAAAGAAACATCCTTTGAAATCTGACATGAATTAAAGTTACATCTGGGACAGACTACTGGGGAGTTTTCTTTAATTCAGGTTGTTGACTTAATGATTTTTTTTTTTTTTTTTGGTAATCTCCATTAATAATTCAGTTTACAAGTGTATTGAGATAAAACAACTGGAACTATGTAGAGAACATGCTCCGAACAAGAAGAAATGAAGAGAAACTACCTGAGACAGTGACTGCTGTGTGGCTGGAAGCCCAGGCACAGGATGAATTTTGGTTGTTTGGAAGAAGAGAAGGAAGTGAGAAGATCATAGAGGAAGAAGGCATGAAATATGTCTGAAATTTCGATGAGTTAGACAAGCAAATTAAATCTGTGGCGGTGTGGGCAGGCAGCACAGATGCGAAATTGTAGCCCTCGAAAAAGAGGAAATAGAACATAAGGCTTTTGCTGCATGTGTGATTAAATCTCATGGGTCTATGGAGAGGAAAATTGAGATGCAGGAGAAACAAATGATGCTGTAAAAACTGAAGTGCACTGACTGAGGCAGAGGGTGAAAATGCCTGAGGGAGATAAGGTTGTTTTAATGATTCCTGCTTGGAACTAACTATGAAGATAAGCCGAAACTTCTCGCCATTGAAGAATGTAACTATCAGCCTATTTTTAAAACCACATGTTGCCAATATTCCAGTCAATACTAGCTGCTGATTCCTGATGGAAAAACATATCAAGCAATTCAGCAAATTCTCGCCTTTAAATACTTCTACCCTATTTGAGTACCTGCTGGGCGCAGCAGTAAGGATTTTTTATTGGTACTGTTCTGTGTGTCCCTAGATTTCAACCTCTTTTTTATTGTCCACATACCTACTTTATAGTTCAGCTATATGAAACTTTTGCCTGAAACATTATTTTAAGAGAATTTCTAGTGACTGAGTAGTTTGTGTATGTGTATGTGTATATGTTTGTATGTATATGCATATATATGTATATTAGAAATAACTATTAGCCAAGTTATGTTCAGTGCTTGAAAAGTCAGAATTGCAATAGATAATGGAATCAGATACAAACATTTTATCTTATGAACTTTTAATGTTTAGTCCTTCCTATATCTATTTTATTAAATATTTAAATAATGAGTGAAATGAGGTTAGTATCATTTTTATATTTGCCAAGCCCATTATCATTCTTTTGTGTGTGAGTGCAGATCACACAGAATTAATTGGTTCAAAGACTTTAAAAACTTTAGCTTCATTGAACTATAATTGACATATAAAATTGTAAGATATTTAAAGTGTATATCATGGTGATTCAATATACATATACATTGTAAAAAGCTTCCTCTCATCTAGTTAATTAACATATCTTTGTGAGAACATTTAAGTTTAACTCAGCAAATTTCAGTTATACAACACAGCACTGTCAACTATAGTCACCATGATTTACATTAGATCCCCAGACCTTATTCATTTATAGCTAAGTTTGTACCCTTTTACCAACCCATTCCTATTTTCCCTAGTCCCCAGCCCTTGGCAACCACTTTTCTCCTTTCTGTTTCTAAGAGTTTGACTTTTTAATTTTTTAAAGATTCCACATCTAAGTGATACCATGTAGTATTTGCCTTTCTCTATCTGGCTTATTTCACTTAGCATAATGTCCTCGAGGTCTTCTCATGCTGTTGCAAATAGCAGGATTTTATTCTTTTTTCTTTTTTTTGCCAAATAATGTTTTATTGTATGTAAACACACATTTTCTTTATACATCATCTGTCAACAGACACCTGGTTGTTTCCATATCTAGGCTATTGTGAATAATGCTACAATGAACATGGGAATACAGCAGAGAGTCTTTAATACAAACCCTTTATATGACAGCCAGGTGCTGATTGATAGTTTTTCAGTGAATTCTCTGTCTTCTCAGTTGCCCTGCCCACTGCCCTACACCTGCCTCCCACCTTGCAAACCTCTCCCTTGCCCCTGGTGTACTTCCTGAGTGGCCTATGGTGTTGGTGGGTTATAAGCTATGGAAAATGTGTTATTAGGGAAGGAAATATCATGCTCCATGATTCTGTGGAATGGACTT
>NW_011903240.1:0-1526 GCF_000151845.1 Pteropus vampyrus | reverse complement strand
AATGGGCATAGGACCAGAACAGATACTTCTCCAAAGAGAAAATACAGATGGCCTGCAGACATATAAAAAGATGCTCAAGGTCACTAATCATCAGAGAAATGCAAATGAAAACCACAATGAGATATCACCTCACACCTTTCAGAATGGCTATCATCAATAAATCAAAGAACAACTAGTGTTGGCAAGAATGCAGAGAAAAGGGAACCCTCATACATCGTTGGTGGGATTGTAAATTGGTGCAGCCACTATGAAAAACGGTTTGGAGGTTTCTCAAAAAATTAAGAATGGATATACTTTTTGACCCAGGAACTGCATTTCTGGGTATTTATCAAAAGAAAACCAAAACAATAAATCATAAAGATCTATGCACTCAGTATTCATGGCAGCACAATTTACAATAGCCAAGACATGGAAGCAAACTTAATGCCCATCAACAGACAATTGGATAAAGAAGTTATGGTTCTTATATACTCAGCCATTAAAAAAATGAAATCCTGTCATTTGCAACAACATGGATGGACCTAGAGGTTCTTATACAGAGTGAAATAAGTCAGGCAGAGAAAGATAAATACCATATGATTTTACTTATATGCAGAATCTAAGGAACAAAAAGGATAAACTAATCAAAACAGATTCACAAATATAGTAGACAGTCTGGGGACAGCCAGAGGGGAGGTAGCTGGAGGGGTGGGGGAATGGGTGAAAGTTAAAGAAGTGCAAATTAGCAGTTGCTAGATGGTCACAGGGATGGAGAGCACAGCATAGGGAATGCAGTTATTATTAATGTAATGGCTAGGTAGAAAGCCAGAGGAGAGAAAGAGCAATTAGGGGGATCGTTTTCTAAACTATATAAATGTCTAGCCAATGTACTGTATACTTGAAACTAATAAAATATAATTTAGAAAAAAAAGAGATATCTAATATTTGTGGATCAAGAAATACAGAAGCATATCCTAATTGGCTCTCTTTATATTTGCTTATTTGCACATGAGAGCAATCTGGCTTTTGTTTATACTTTTGCCTCTTCCATAAAAAAAAAAAAAAAAGATGCCAATCTTGAATTATTTTTCATTTTTTTTGTTTTACATTAAATAATTACTGCAATTTACAAGTAAATTACATCCATTTTTGTCTCATGCTTACCTTCGATTTTTGCTTGTCTTTAAGTACATTTTGTAATTATTTTTGTGAGGGTTTTCTAATAGTAAATGTTAATAATGTGTTCCTTTTGGTCTCAACCTTTAAAGATATTTTATTTATTTATAAAATTCCAAGGTGATAGTATTCTTTGGCATTATGGAGATGTAATTCTGTAGTTTTCTAGCTTCCGCTGATGAAAATTATGTGCTACTAGTCCAGTTATTATTTATTTTTAGATAAACAGCCTTTTCCTTGTTTTTCAAGTTTTATTATGTGTATCTGAATATAAATTTATGTCTTCTTTACATTTTAGGTTCACAATACAATATTGATCAAAGAACTCATAACTTTCCTTATTCTTAGCAAATCCAAGCTAATGACTCTTC
>NW_011903239.1:0-1835 GCF_000151845.1 Pteropus vampyrus | reverse complement strand
CTTCCATAACTGTCACTTTGGGAGAGTTTTTATAGAGATAAAAAAGAGAAAGACAAACTGAAATTTCTACTGCGTTTACTCTGACCATAAATCCCAATCCCTCCTGTGTTCCCTCTGGATGGTAGCTAAAACACTTTTAGATACTATAGAACTTATTAAGACAAAAACAGATTGTCAAGATTGTCCAAAGGGCATAGAAGAATTCAAGTTGTTTCTTTCCTTTTAGAAGAGATTGGCTTTCTCCTCCTTCGGTTAAACTTCAAAAAAACAAAAACAAAAACTCAGAACTGTTGATTCCCATTCTTATCTGGAATGCTTTTCTATTTTCTTTTTATTTTATTCTGCTGATTATTTTTAGTTTCTATCTCCAACCATACCTAACCAGATAAAAGCTAATTTTCACTTATTAAAACTAAATTACACTTTTTTCCTACCTATAACGGTAATGCCTACTCACTCTAAAATTTTGAAATTTTTAAAAAATGTTTTTGAAAACAAGATGAAGTCACCTGAAATACCAATATCCAGGAAAAAAAAAACTTTTTGTTCCAAGCATATATACGAAATTATAACATTTAGCCAAAGGACATTTGTCCACCACTTCTCTGACAGTCAAAAAGCTCGTAATTTTTTTAAAACTTAAAATTCACAAATGAAGCTATGAATCTTGGTGATATTACCAGATTGTTTCACTAGAACACTAGACCACTGGGAAAAACACCTGTCAGGCAGGAGTACCTCTTTAAGTAAAGCTGATGTGTGCACATCATAATTTAAAATACAGTCAACCCTTGAACAACAGGGTTTGAAACTTCAGCACAGGCCCACTTAGACATGGATTTTTTTTTTTGTTGTTCAATAAATATACCGTCAGCCCTCAGTATCCCTGGGCTTGGCATCCACAGATTCAACCAACCACATACCAAAAACAGTATTTTCGATCCATGGTTGGGAATCCTCAGATGGGAAGAGCAACTGCATGCATTATTCTATATCATTTTATATAAAGGACTTGAGCATCCACAGATTTTGGTATCCTCAGGGGTCCTGGAACCAATCTTCTGCAGATACCAAGGGACAACTATAGTTAAGTTTTGAGAGAGTCAAAAGTTATATTCGGATTTTCAACTACATAGTGGTCGGTGCCCTGACTCCCTGCATTGACAGAAAGTCTACGTATACATCTATTCTAAAAAGCAAAAGCGAGATTTGTATCTATAACACTTATTAAGAAACACATTTCTTAACTCAGCAATTCTCAAAGTATGGCCTACAAAATCCTATATAGGAAATCACCTAGGGTACTTGTTTGCAATGCAGATTATCAATAGATCTTACCAAAGATCAAAAAGAACAGAACTTCTAGGCACTAAGCAAGAATGACAGGGAGAAAGATGTGGGGAATCTGCATGTTTAGTAGGTGTTCTAAATAATTCTTCAAAGTGCTAAAGTTGGAGAACCACTGCTTTGTCTGTTAATTAATAGAAACAGAAATAGTGGTTATTTTGAGACTAAAAATTCAAAGAAACGGATTTATAGTTTTTAGTAACACTGTGCAGACTTGGCCAGTAATAAATGCACACTTAATATTATTTATTTATGATAATGATTTTCTCCTAAATTGAATACAATAAATACGTCATGAGATTAAAAGAATCATAGCACTGCAATCCTAATCTCCCCCCTTTCCAAAGAGAAACGCTTCTCTCTTTCTAGAGAGAAGGGAGGTTTAAGCTTCACCACAATGGATGATAGAGGGGTGGATATCAAGTTGAAAATAAAATGGGGCACTGAGCACGACTTGGATTAAAATTGTGAAAGGTGCCCTGAGCCAG
>NW_011903238.1:0-2150 GCF_000151845.1 Pteropus vampyrus | reverse complement strand
TAAAATTTGAGAAATGTTAGGGATTTCCTAAAGCCTTCACTAGAAAGATGAAGGAATTTGGTTCCAGATCAGACAGCAGGTTAGAAGCAGAGCTAAGATGTAACCTAGACTTACTGGCTCCTTTTACCCTATCATCACATTTGGAAGTCTCAAGCTGGCAAAATATTATCTCGTATTCATATATATCTAGTGCCACACCAAATTCTGCATGTACCGTCTCTCCCGTTGGCCCCTCAACGACTCTGTGTGCTAGGGACAATAAACGCAATTGTTCTTCCCATGAGAATTAGAAGATTGCCATTCTAGAAGACACTGTAACAGAGTCGAGACTAGAACCCAGTTCTCCCAATTCCCTCTGCACACATCTTCCCACCATGCCATCCTATTCGGTGCCTTCCATCAACGAACTTTGGAAAACAAGTTTGAGATACCAGAATTAAAAAAACAGCTCATTAAAAATAAACATCTATTTTGTAGGTACAAAAATGAAATACTCAAATCTCTCTGCCCCCTCTCCTGCTAGGAACTTAAACGTTAAACTGAGTTCTCTGTTTAGCACAAATCCATAGCAATTAAGACTTTGCATTGTTAGGGAACTACTTTTCTAACAAATGTATCCTAATCAAACTGAAACAAAAATTTAAATACATGAAATAGAAGCGAAGAAACTGACTGTAGTCCTCTCTTTCTTCTGGCCCACATTTGTCTCTATTTTCATGATTGAATTTCTCAAGCCAGGGGCACATGGCGAACGACTATTTGAAACGGTAAGTATTCCAGAGAACACCTAACAGGCTCGTGGGTGGAAAGCGCAGCACCGCGGGGGGGAGCGGAGGACCTGAATTCCACGCTAAATCCTTTCTAGTCTCAATCCCGGTGTTGCCCTGAACAGCCACCTAAACTTTAGATGCTTTCGTTTACTGTAATATAAGGGGACTGGGTCAGTGCACACAGATGAATTTAAATGTGTGATGTACACACGCCTTGCATGCTTATATCCTTAAATGTAAATTTAAAACAACAGTCGTAATACTCTTTAATTTACTTCGTCAGAAACAGCGTGCTCCTCTCCTTCCCCGAGACACTCGTGGCCTCCTTGGGCGAACCCAGGAGAGCCTTCTTCCAGCGCAGCAAAAGTCAGTCGGTGGATTAACTGACTAAAAAAAAAAGGGTGGGGAGGCCGGGGCACTTTACCCTGCGCCGGGGGCAGTCCCTAACCTTTCCTAACCCCAGGCGGCCCCACGACCCAGCCACCTGTTCCCGGCAGCCAATGGGCGCGCGGGGGGCGGCCGGGGCGGGGCGACCGTACAAAAGGCGGCGGGCCGCGCGCCCCGACACCCCACTGCGGGCGCGCTCTCGGGAGAGCCGAGCGACGCGGCTCAGCGCCAGGACCATTAGGCTCGTGGACCAGCCGGGTGCGGGGAAATGCTGCGGGTGCGGTGTCTGCGCGGCGGGAGCCGCGGCGCGGAGGCGGTGCACTACATCGGGTCTCGGGTGCGTGCGCCGCCCTCCTTGTCCCCTCGCTTTCCCCAGCCAGCCCTGCATGACCCCGTCCCTTCTGACCCGCCTTGGAAGTTCGGCTTCAAGAGCCTTTGCTGGCTGCCGGGAGCTTGGCGGTGTCCCAGGAAACGGGGGGCAGGCGTTGGGGCCGCACCCTGTGGATAGGTTGCTTTCTGCGCGCGTCGGACCTCGGTGGCGATCAGCGCGGGGGGCGCCGCTCTTCCCAGCAGACTCTTCGCTCCACGGAGCTAGCGACCGGGGGAGTAAAGGGCTGGGGTGACAAGTAACACCTCTTAGTAAAAGCATGGTGTTATTGGGGTTCATTGCCTTGGGTAGGTATGAAGTTGGGCATGAGTATGGGTTGGATGGACGGGAGAAGAAAGAAGCAAAGTATGAACTGGGGATGGAGAGGGAGCGAGCAGGCCCACCCCAAGTGTAACATGGAATCCTGTGTTACGAGAGGAGTTGGAGCGAGTTTGCTCTGTACCCAGAGTTTCTGCCTGGTCCCCGCCCTCCGCTTCCCTGGTTCGTGAGCTGAGCGCGTGCCTGCAGACCCTTCCTAGCTCCTAAAACAGAAATAGCAGGGCAGTTTGGCTCCCCCAAGCAACTGGATTCAGAACAGCTGTCACTCTCCTTGCTTTGGTCCCCAT
>NW_011903237.1:0-2043 GCF_000151845.1 Pteropus vampyrus | reverse complement strand
TTGTTTAATTCATCAGTTAATGAGTGAACCAGAATGTTAAAAATCGTTCAAAGGACTAATCAAAGAACCACACATGTAAAGGCAGTGATGCTGAAATAAATTTATAAATAGATGCAAGATTGGCTTATTCTGTGAGAAGGATAAATGTAGATGGGGAAATCAATTATATTTTCACTGGAAAAATTTATCTATATGTCTACGAACAAGAATCATTTGCATTGTTGTTAGCTATCTACAACTAAAAGAATTGTAAAATAGCTCAATGACAAAAAAGGCACAAAGAATCCGTGAAATCATAGAATAGGATAACCTGAAAAGCTGTGCTTAGACATAATCTTTTTGGCCCATTTTTAAGTCTTTCATGATTTCTTCCTATGTCCATGAGAAAAAGTTTTAAAACTATCATTCATTTATAACTATGTCATATTTTAGATGCCAAAATAATGTAGAATCTACAAAAACATTTATCTACAAAGAGTGATTTGAATAATAAGAAAGTATAAGATTTTTAAGAAACAGAAATCAAAACTCTCAAGTGAGTAATAAGGTCCTTTTTCTGTAAATGAAATTCATCTTCTGTTCCTCTTAAAATTCATTTTACTTAATGATTTCTTTCAATTCAGTTGTAGGAAGATCGAATTAAAGTTATATAAACTAAAATAATCTAAAAACTAGATCATACAAATAATCTAAAACAAAAATGAGAATTTTAATAACTTAATTGCTTATTATGACAGAAACACTATCTGCTCTAACAAACACCCGTATCTCAACTCAGTGTTAACAAAATTGTTTTGTTTCTTGCTCGTAGAAAGTCCTTATGCATTGGGTAACTTTCATGGCTATCTCTCCTTCAAGCGATGACTCAGGTATCCGAGTTCCTTCCATTATGTGGTCTGCCATTTTGGAGTCTTCTACTTCCTGACACATAGAACAAGCAAATGAAGGATCTCACAGGAGATTTTAGGCACTAAGCCCAGAATTGATTTTCAACAGTTTTATTCACATTGTCTTTGTCAGAACTAGGCAAATGTCCTTAACTAAACTACAAAGAATGCTGAGAAATGTGTTCACCCTGTATGCATGGAAAAAGGGATTCTGGGAAAACATGGCAGAGTGAGACATCCTCAGATCTCTCCCTTTGAAACAACAATAAGATGAACATCTAAAACTCAAAAAAAAAAAACAAAACATCCAAACTGCACACCAGCACATCTGAGCATGGGATCTGTGCATATGAGCTACCACAGATCACAACTCCAGGTGTCAGGAGGTGGACTGGGACAAATAAAGAAGCTGCTTCTTGCAGCAGCCAGAGCTCTTTGCAGGAGGAGGGGGAAGGGTGAAGGTGCAGTGACTTCCCTGATCAGCCCTGCCAGGACTTTTTTACGCAGCCGGCAGCAGGGCTCAGTCATCAGGACGGAGAGCAGAGAAGTGGGATGGGTCAGCGGAGAAACAACAGTTGATTTTTACTGACCCTGGTTGTAAAACCAAGGCTGACAGCAGCCCCCAACCCCTAATCCAGAGGGACCCCGCCACCATACTCTCCGATATCAATCACCACAGAGCCCCAGGAGAATCTGAGCAAACGCTACCAAAACTATTGCTAATACTGACAGGGACTGAAACTGAGAGTAGCAAGTGTGAATAAAATCTACAAGAAAATAAAAGACATTAGGCTTTATATAAAGCAGGGATCCAAAAGGCTTAAACGCCACCTACTGGAAACCAAAAGAAAAGCCCCTTCTTTGCAGCAGGCTAAAGAGAGATCTTTATATAATAGATCTTCTTTCTGGAGAAACAGCAGAATACACTTCCATTAATGCCCAGGTGGTGAAATAGTTCATTAAACACCATGAACAACCAAGGTGACAAGGTATCTAAGAGAGAAAGAGAAAAATCTCCGGAAAATGAGCTTACAGATATCAAAATATGCGACTTAAGGGACAGAGAATTCAGGATGGTACTTCTGAAAAAACTCAGTGATTTCCAAAACAAGTCATATCAACAATTTCAGAAATTGCAAAAACAGCTAGATGAGCA
>NW_011903236.1:0-2170 GCF_000151845.1 Pteropus vampyrus | reverse complement strand
ACACAGAGAGAGAGACAGAGACAGAGAGAGACAGAGAGAGAGAGAGGGAGAGAGAGAGATTGTCATATGTGTACAAAAAAGGAAAGATTAATGCAAGGCCAAGAGGGAGTGGAAAAGGCTTATGAGAGATCATATGTAAAACACACACACACACACACACACACACACACACATATTAAAGCTAAGTTGGCTCTTATAAGACAAGTAGAAATTTTCTAGAACTTTTTGCCTGAGGAGAGATCACATGGGGAGTGACACCATGTGAATTGAATACTTATTCTCTAAATAGGACACTGAGATCAGCAAACCATTTGACTCCTTCGTATTCCTCTCATGGCTTTGTCCTTAGACACAGAGCCACCACCATGTTTCCAGCAAGCCAGAAGGCCACTTTCAGTTGGTGTATCCCTAAGTCATCTCATTAGACAGAGATCCAGGCTGCACAGAGATCCAGTGTGCATGGGTGACCAGATGGACACCGAAACAAATCAGTGCCCAGGATTGCTAAATGATTTGATGTGAGTGAACAGACAGACAGATGACCCAAGTATACACTGGTTTGGCATACTCCACAACTTTAACTCGTTCACTGTCTTTGAAGGATAAATTTAAAAAGAGGATATAATTATAACTTGTATACAAATATATATGAACACATTTCAAAGATTTTATTTAACTCATTAATGAAGGAACTGGTAAGGTATTATTCATGCTTAAAAGAGAATAATGAAGGCTGGAACAAACTTACAAATGGAAGCAAATTAGCAAAATATATGTCTATATCCATAGGGCTATAATTAGTAGCATTCGATTGGGCATGATTTGTATTTCTATGTACAGGAATTATTTGAACTGCTGTGGTAGGCAAATTTCTAAGATGGCCCCCGAGTTTTCTGCTTCCTGGTGTACATGCCTTGTCCCCACCCGCCCACACCTCTCTTTGAGTGTGGGCAAGACCTATGATGCAACAGTCTCTCCCTTGATTAGATTATACCTATGATGCAACAGTCTCTCCCTTGATTAGATTATGGGAAGTCACTCCTGTGATTAGGACAAATAAGACCCCATTCTGGCATCCTGGAGAGAGATTCTCTTGCTGGCTATGAAGCAGTAATCTGACATGTCGTGAAGGCCTATGGCTAGGACCTGAGGACAGCCTGAGAGTAGTCTGTAGAAACTGAGTTACCCCTGGACAATAGCCAGGCACCAGTCCTACAACTGTAAGGAACTGAGCTCTGCTAGCAATCTGAATGAACTGGGGAGAGAACCCAGAGGCCCAAGTGAGAACAGAGTACTGGTCAACACCTTGACTCTATCCTGGCGATACCCTGGGTGGAGGACCCAATTATATTGTGCCTGGACTTGAGGAATAGAGAAATAAATGAATTTGGTTTAAGCCACTAAGTTTATGGTAATTCGTTATATTGCAATAGAAAGTGAATTCAATTACTATTTTTTTTCCTACAAATTAACTTCTATCTCTAGAGAGTTGCAGAAGAGCCTAGTCATAGATAAAAGAGAGAAAACCCAGATGGCTGGGCTAGCAGGATATCCACTAAATTTTAGTCCATGACACCTTTTTCTTACTCTGCATTGGACCAAACTGTCCCTAAACTTTTACATTTGTGGTCATTTCAGAACATGTTGCTCTGCTTTATTTTTTGTTTTAACCTAGGTTTTGGCTCCTGGTCACACACAATAGGAACAAAGTCTGGGTTTGAGAATAGTCTCTAGGGGGATTTACCCATTTGTCTTAAAGCAGGAAATGCAATTTTCTTTTTAGAGTGTTGGACAAGACTTCCAAGGTTCTGCAAGTGTAGTTAGCGTTGTTCCCCATTGTTTAATTAGATTACATTAAAATGCTATAAAGGTATTTAATGTGTCCTGCCATATATGCAGTTATGGAAAGAGGATACTCGCTAGTCAGGATTCAGGAAGAGGACACATGCCTCCCAAGGAGCCTCTGAAATTGAAAGGATTAGTTGGGTCAGAGAAACCCATTGTCTTATTGAGGATGTTGCCTTGAATGAAATGGATTTAAGGTAGAATTTTCAAATTAAGTGGACCGTAGGACTCAAGGTAACGAGGCCTGAAGACTAGGAGCAGCATAGAAAGCCCATAAGCTGCAGAGAAAGTATGTGCGAGAGAGCAGAAGGCCCTGAGCCAAGAG
>NW_011903235.1:0-1840 GCF_000151845.1 Pteropus vampyrus | reverse complement strand
GAATACATGTTTGAAGTTTTGCAGGTGCAAATTTAGCCATAACTGATTAACATGAATACCTAATTAAATCTATAAAAACTTACCTCGATCACAATTCTGTTTGGCGTGTTTAAAATGAAAGAATTCATTTATAAACCTGACCCAAGTGATTAAGGTAAAGGCAAAGTGTATATATATATATGGAGTAGTGGTGGTGGAGGGTGGGAGTGAGAAAGAAGTAAAATTAAGAAACTGGTATGGGGGTGGAGTAGAGACAAGTGGAGAAGGACTTGCCAAGAAACTTTTTAGAAGTTAGTGAAGCTATGAAAATCGTACTAAGTTTACAATAAGCACAAAATAAGTGTTGGAAAGTTTGGTTCTTAATGTGTATGTATTAAAATGTGCATTAAGAAATAGTAAATCTTTGCTTTTAATTGGTTTAAAAGACAAAAAAAGCACTTTGGAGAAAAGCAATCGTCTAAAAATTATAACTAGAATCCATATATGAACTTATAGTGTAGAAAATGCTTTAATAATTATTATTGTAATTCAGCCTAGCACAGCCTGCCATGTACTAAACACTCAATACTTGTAAATAGAATTAATTGAAATAAAAATTGAAATTGTTGCATTTTAAATATTGTAAATAATTTTTGTGGTTCAGGATTTTATTAAGTATCTGAGGTTAGAAAAACTGTGGCAAAAGGGATGAATGTCTTGCCCACTTATTCAGTACCTTCTTGATCCTATAAATTTTCACTCTGCATAATTATGTGGGATTTCAGTTAAGGATGGGACAAAAGTCAAACAGAACAAATGTATGGTCAAATACAGTGGTAAAAAGAAACAGAAAAACAATAAGCAAGTCAAATCACTAGGGCTCCTCATTTTATGTTTGTATTAATATGTTGTCTGGTATGTTTCAGTCAGCAATCTTAGCTAATTTTCACTTTAAGTACAAGATAAATAGTCATAAAGTTGCCTCAAAATATTAATAAAAGGTAAAGGGAATATATTTTAAACTATTTCCAAAAATGCATTTAAAACACCCCTTAGGATTATATTTTAAAAAGGCAAAATTGTGAGGAATGTATCCCTAATGAAAACTTAATAGTTTTAAATTCTGTTATACAAAGGAAAAGCTAGTTCCCTACCTTGGGATTTGACTTCATTTGTTGCTTCTTTTGCCACATTGTTGCCAGTGTCTAAAGCACAACTGTCTGGTGGATTCTGTAAACTCTGAAAAGAAAAAAGAAACATCAGTTGCTTTTCCTCAAAGTTGCATCAGCTCCAATTAAAGAATGCAGCTAAATGCCTTAGAAGTTACCAAACATTCCTACTTAATTTTGTTAGGATTTAATGCTTTATATTAGAAGCAAAGTAGTAATCAGTCTACTTACTGCATTAACAAGGTAAGATGTATTTGCTCAACATGTTATCACAACTTCGTGTTGCTAACAAAGTAACAAGCTAAGAGTATTATCCTAGATGTAACTTAATCCTTGAATTATACAATACTTAACATAATTTGAGACTATAGCACAGTTAAATCAGACTTTTGAAAATGCTACTTTCTTTTACTATTAGGGTTGCCTTCCATATTTGTTGTGGAAAAAATTCATCTTAATTGAGGAAATTAAAGGTTAGTTTTATGAATAAATAATGGTAAAATAGTTTTTCTACTCATGCTTATGTACTTCCAAAAGAATAATAATACTTTAAGACTCACATTAGTCAACTTAATAATGAATCCATATAACTATTTTCAATTGCCTCCCCTTTTCTATAAAATGTTCATTCTCATATAAGTCTTGTACTTACCTAAACACAAAGTTACTTAAATGATTAACATGGAAGTTAC
>NW_011903234.1:0-1672 GCF_000151845.1 Pteropus vampyrus | reverse complement strand
CCCGACCGCAATGCGCTCACCTGTCGGGGGTCGGCGCTGGCGTGGATGCACAGCAGGCCCGTGTCCTCGTAGCTGTGGTGGTAGGCAGTTGCGTTGTACATCCAGTGGTGCCTGTGGGGACACAGAGAAAGGGACACTGGAATGTGCCATCACGGTGTGACGCGCCCTCCGCTGGGCGGTGGCCCTGGGGCTGCATGCCACACACCTGTTCAGCACGTTGAGGTAGAGCCTGGTGAACATGCCCTTGCCAGGCCCGCCGGCCGAGAAGGAGCCACCGCCGCCCATCATCATGTTCAGCACGGCGAAGGGGATAAAGTCTGCCTCCTGCAGGGAGGTGGGGCAGAGATCAGCCGAGGGCACGCGCCCGGCCTGGGGTGCGCGCGCCTGGCGAGGACTTACCAGGAAGGAGCAGCTCTCCAGCCCGATCATGATGTGTGTGAGCTCAGGGAAGGCGGTAGGGCCCAGGCTGACGTTGGACATGTCTCTCTCCAGCTGTAATGAGGGAGAAACAGGCCTCGCAGACGCTCTACGAAACCCCGCACACACAGAAGGGCCCTAACAGGCCCTCGGCTCAGCGGGTGACACGTGCATGCTCTGAGGCCAGGACGTGCACTGAAATAAAGCCACGACCACACAGGTCACCCTAGCACCTTTGAGACAGACACGGGAAGCCACAGAAAGCGCCTACCACTGAGGTGGCGGGCCTTTCCCAGCTCGCTTTACCTTGACGATGCCCCCGGTGTACTGTGCTACCGACCGATCCACGTCCACAGCAGTCTCGCTTCCCCAGGCCGGCTGGCTGCCCAGGAGGTACTTTCTGGCGCATTCCACGAGGTGGTCGTGCTCGACCCCGACCCCTGCCAGCACCATGCGGTCCGGGGTGTAGTAGTTTCTCAGGTAGGCGTGAAGCACCTCCCGGTCAATCTTCGCTATGTTTTCCGAGGGGCAGAAACGGCGGAAGCCAACCGTGTTCTCCCTGTAAGCGGCCTGATGAAGGAAGCGGGAGAAACACAAGTGACAGAGGGCACAGCTGGCTTTCCTCAAGGAGCAGGCCTGCCGTCACCCCCAGCTGTGCTCGGGGAAGCCCGCCGGCTGCCCCGCGTAGCTACGGTGCAGCAGTGGCAACTCCGCGTTTACTGAACAGTGACAGCTGCCTCTCCGGAACGGACATCCTCGCACCTGTGAGAGGCTCGCTCCGGAAGAGCGGGAGGCATGTTGTTGCCATGAGAACCGGGCAACAAAGAACGTGCGCGAAGAGCGGATTCAGAGAAGGCGCATCCCGCCAGCGCGCAGCCCGCGAGGGCGCCAGGCGGGCAGGCCACCCCTCCCGCCGCTCTGGTGTCAGGGCCACCCGGTCTTGTTTTACCTCGTGGATCATCTCCGTGAGAAGTGGTTCCGGGTCAGGCCGCATACTGAGGTCCTCCAGCTCAAACTGGACAGCCATTCGTGTCATCTCAATTTCTTCATCTGTGAAAGACCCAAAGACGGAGCTCAGACGGTGCAGGCCAGCAGGGAGCTGGCCCGCGCATCCTCGGTTGCTAGGTGTGGGCGGTCTCCTCTGCCTTCATCTGGGGCACATCTGGGGTCACGTGGCATGTGTGTGGGCGAGGGGAGCCGCCATGAGGGCAGCGACCTGGGGAGATCAGGCCTCTCATCTGGCTTTGCCACCGAG
>NW_011903233.1:0-2430 GCF_000151845.1 Pteropus vampyrus | reverse complement strand
CATGATAATAATTGTAACAGTCAAAGGAAGGTGCTGACCTTCCTTTGTCTGTTTATGGATTGATTAGAAGAACACAGCCATTTTTAAAGCATGGCACATGAAGAAAGGTGACAGTGGAATTAGTACCTTGATATCTTCTTTTTACTCTCTGATCTCCTGTTATTTCCTCCCATTGGCTAGAGCTAACTGACAGCTTAAATGCATTTGCTTGGTTGATACACTTTGTTTGGATCTTAGATTAGGGCCCAGAGTAAGATGGAAAAGATTAGAGTTGCATCTGTAGGAGCAAATGTAGCACATCCATGTTACTCAACCCTTTTTGCTGCTACTATACACTCTTGACATTGGACAGGAAGTAAAACTCTGTCCCCAATACATGGACCTTCAAAGTCCCTTCAGCTTCCATATCACCAATTTATTTTAACCAAGATGTACTCCTACTTCAAATCTAAATTGAAATATGATCCACCAATCCTCTTCATATAAAGTAGCAGGTGGGAAAGAAAAGAAAAAAACTAAAATTCTAATGAAATGATTACATGAAATAACACATTCACTTCAGTCTAAGGTTTTAAAATTTGTCATGTAATCAAAGTTAATACTCATGACTTTTCAACCACCAATTTTGTATTCCTTTTACTTCCACTTTTTTTTTTTTCTGGGCAGAGTATTTTACCCATTTGGGTGATCCAAAGCTTTATTACCATAGGTGTCAAATCTATAATGGTGCCGTTTCATTAGTTTGCCTCAGTTTCTTGTTGCTCTCTACATAGCAGCATAGCAGTAGAAGGAGGGTTCAGACATCATCTTCCATGCCTTACTTTGTGTGCAGCAACCCGATTTCCCTGTGTTAATTAGGATCAAGTTGTCAACTCAGTCCAGGGGTCTTCCTGCCTGTTTCATCAGCATGGAGAGCCCAACATCACTATGGAAAGTTTCCATTTAAAATTTAATGGAACAATGACTGTATTCATTAGGTGAAGCATATCTCATTGGGCACAGGGCATCAAAGCATCCTTAGTTCAAACTTCCAGCTACCTCAATCAAGAATACCTTTAGTGGGTTAGTATGTATAACAGGTGTAAGGGTGATGAAGGTCCTTCTGACCTCTACATTTGATTCACTTATTTGTTCATTCTGACTACAGAGAGATGGTCTCAATTTATGTATAGCTCTCGGCTTAAGTATGTATCACATCCTGGAGGATGACAAACCAGTGTTGTTTTGTGTTGTCTCTTATCTCAAGTGGCACTGTCAATGAGTCTTCTGCATCCTATTCTATCATTTTGCTATGTTAGATGCTTCTAAATAATGGGGAAACTTGTAAGATCAGTAACAAAGACTATTGTCCTTTTAAAATATTCGGACAACTCAGAAAACCATGTCCAAAACTCTAAAAGAAAATACTATGAAACAGTGTCTCAACAGCTGAATGATATATATAAAAAAAAAACTTAGTGAAAATTAGTGAAAAAGAACAAAATATGTTTTAGAGTTGAAAGATTTACAAAAATGTCTCAGCAATAGATTTGAGCTATTGGAAGAAAGCATCAGTGAAATTGAAATCACAGGTCACTGAGATTATCCAGTCAGGAACCAGTATGTAAAGCATTAAAAGCTACTCCCATTTTTGGTTCAGATTCCAGAGGTTTTAAGGGGTGTTCATGCAATCTTATGTTTTTGCTGTTAATATGCGACTTGCTCTTTGTTGTTAGATTGCTACTATTTTACTTAAGTTTTCTAATGTAATTGGCAAGCAGAAGCCTCTAAAATGCACTGGAAGCATCACCTGGAAGTTCTCAGTTCTCTAGAGCTTGATTCCTCAGTTAATTGACTTTTGAATAGGCAACCTTGGGGACAACTGTTTGAACAACCCAGTGAAGTGATTTACTGTGATTAAGTGCCAAGTTATATCTTCCTGTACTCAGGAGGAGATTTCTCTTTGGGTATTAATGCAACCATCAAGATGTAAAATAAAAGCTAGTATTTTGCTAGATATGAACCATATAAAACAGTCATATGAATGCTTTAAAAATATTCACAACAAAGCCCATTTCTGTGATTATCCAGCTCTCTCTATTATTGACTAAATATGCTGTTACAGTTGTGTTTGATTAATTTGGCCAGTTAACCATAGTAATTAGGTTTTAAATTTGATTCTTGATACTTATTCTCAATGACAGCTTTCAAATTTGGTGATTCATCAGTGATATCGATGTATAATTCCATAATCCAACTCTAAAATGTTTATGAAAATTGAAGAATTTGGTCATGCTTCGTGCAGACAAAGAGAGATGTATTGGTTTGTGACAGTGTTTCCAGTTGCAGTGACTAGGTGTAACTTCCTCCTTTCTCTGCACTCACACCTGGATTGATGTGGTCATAATCCTGACTCATCTTCATCAAATGAGCCATCATCTTCTTCTGTGA
>NW_011903232.1:0-2270 GCF_000151845.1 Pteropus vampyrus | reverse complement strand
ACAATCAACCTCAAATTTTAGAAACATAACACAATGCAGCTTTATTTACTTTACACAAAGACTCAGCTGTAGATTGGACGGCTCTCCAGGGCAACTCTCCTCTAAGTGATGGCTCGGCATTGCACCTTCAAATCAACTCACGCTTCCACGCTGAGACCAGTGGAAAGAGAAAGGTGGGGCATGGCGCACCAGTGACTGAGCGGTTGTAGGCTAGCCAGTTCTGTCCCTTCTTGTGTACTTTCAATTTTTCTATGAAAAAATTGTCCAAGGTATACTGACTTTCTATAGAAGCTTCTATCTTTTTACTAATGTGTGAAGCAAGTTACCTAGAACTAAAATATCAAATCTTGAAGAAAAAATGTGCAGAGGTTGCCCTCTGGTTCAATTAAGTAAGTAAAAACAAAAAAAAGTTCTGTCTGGCATTGTCTAAATTCTGAAGCCATGAATTTCCTATATGCCTGTGAAAAGTCTTCCTAAAAGTTATAAGGTGAACTAACCAACAGATTGCTGATAACTCACTGAGATTACACCTGTCTGTAAGGAGAATTTACTGCCAGAGATAAGTATGACATTTAAATTGCAATGCTCTTTCTCCCATGCATTTTCATCAGGATACTTTAAAATACACGATATCTGGTGTAACATAATATGGAAGATCCTCCAGTGAAATATTAGGTGGAACAGGTTGCTTGATTATTATTATAAATGTCAAAAGTATGCAGTGTGGTATTTAATATGATTCAGTGAGTAATGAGTTGGTAACATCGTATTCCCTCAGAGACAAGGAATAGGAGACCAGGAAATTCAAAGAAAGGCTCATCATTTCTAATAAAATTATATTCAAGTATAAAACAGAGCAATAGATTCGAATATAAATATAGAAAGATATTTTCCTCTAATATAAATTTCTCTTGTAAAATAAATAAATTGAAAAGTCAAGAAGGTATTACTTGACAAAATAATATTAAACAGTTAGGAATATAAAATGGAAAACAATTTTCCCATGTATTTCTTAAAAGATAGAGATATAAATGTTTGAGCATGATTAAAACTGTAATTAATCAGCGCATATATTTCAACTTAACTTCCCAGTTTCTTTACCTTAAAAATAGTCATGACAATACAACTTCATAAAGGTATTATGAGAGTTAAATGACATAACTATTTTATATGTCAAGCACAATCCCTATTGTATATCGTATGCCAGTATGCATCTTGGGTTTGAATTCCTGGATATGCCTAGGAATTCTGATTTAGAAAGTGATTGCCTAAATATGTATTTTTAGAAGCTTAAAAGGTGATTCAATATAGCATTTCTGGAGTGCATTAGGCACTGAAAATTTTTGACGTCATGTACCTAAATGATAAATGATAAATTCCAAAAAATCTGCACATGGGTTGCAGGCACGCGTGTGCGTGCACACGTGTGTGTATGCCCATATATAAGCTCAGAAGCTTAACTAAAGCATATCATGGGTCTTTAGCGATCCCTGGCCCCCAAGGTGAAGGTCTGCTATATTATTTTGTAAAATAATTTTGCCTTTCTTCTCCAATATTTGTTGAAATAAACTATACAATTGACTTTAATATTCTCCTCTATAATAGTCATAAAAAAAAAAGACAATGTTTATGTAGAATAAATCAGTATTCTGTTTAGTGGAGTGAATATGTGAATATTTCAACAAGCCACATTTTTATTCTACTACCTTGAAATGCATTAAATATAGTACAGGTACCATCAATTAAAGTGTCTGAAAATTAATTACAACAAGGAGCAAAATCATTCAACTAATCACAGCCAGATCTAAATAAATTAGTTCTTAATCATAGCTTTGAAAGGAGAGAAAAAGAACGCAACGTCAAGATGTTGAATTGCCTTCCCTTGGGCAAAGACCTAATAAAACATACAATAAGTTGAATTTAACTCCAATTTTGTTGATAAGGTCATCATAAAGTTTTAATAATAACATTATATATTTTACCCAACTCTAGGTTTTCAATGTAATTGTTCATTGTTAGATAAAGGGACATATTTGCCAACAGTACCCTAAAATCTGCAGACAGGTGAGAGTCATCAGGAGATAACAGAGAAATATATGCTCCCCAGATTCTCAAATTCATTTTATCCCCACACTGAGTTGGGTTTGGGGTTCCTTTTCCACAGCTTCCTATATGGGGGCTCTCCTCCTCTGTATTCTTTCTTTACAGGGAGAGAAGGAAAAAGCTATCCCAATATCTTTTCACACATAAGGCATCGAGTCATTCCAGAA
>NW_011903231.1:0-2641 GCF_000151845.1 Pteropus vampyrus | reverse complement strand
TCTGAAATTTCCTTTTTCTCCTTGTTAAAATACTAGTTATCAAGTGAAATTAATTAAAACATCATTTCACATTATAAAACTTTCCTATTTCCAGTTTCTTCTTTAGTCAGATTTTAATATTTTATTTATCTGTGTTATAGCTGAACTATAGGCAGATCATCAGTGTTTATCTGTTATCACATGCTATAGTTAGTGATACTGTGTTTATTTGACTTGTGAACTAACTTCCAGCCAGGCAACTGTGTTATTGAGGGATTGTTATCTATTATTTAGTTTAGTATACTTCTGTATAGACAATAGAATATATGCATGTAAGTTAATTTTATTTTAAACCCAGAGGTAGCTACTTAATATATAAAGCATCCTATTCAACAATTCACCTTCCTGAGACAGCTATGGAAAATGCTTCAAATATCAGTATCTAAATTTGCTCAAGAAAGTACACATTTTGCATTCTGAAATTTCGAATTAAATTTTCTTTGGTAAAATGAAAAGTATTTAAGACACAAGATTGGTTAAATATTTGGATAAATTTCTCTGTGTAAGTATGAATAGGGTATAGGATCTGGTTAACTCAGATACACAATACATTTGGAGCAACACTAGATCTAGAACTTCATTTGATAATGTACCCTTTCATTTAATGGAAAATTCTGAACCTGATTCATCTAGAAAGTTGACTGATTCTGCCATCAAAATATTGTTGCATTTGAATTGAAGTGAATTTTTCATGTAAGTACTTATTATTGAACAAAAAGGAAAATCAGCAGAAATTGCACCAAGTTTATCTTCCAAAAGTAGCCAGTTTTGCATACGATGATATTAATGATTTTATGTGTAGCAAAACGTGGACCCAGCATTGTATTTTTTTTAACACACTACCTGGAAGTAAGGTTTGGTAAGAAGCTCCCTTCTTACTCTGTGAATTAGAGACTACTAATAATCACATTAAAGGACTTCATAATTTTGAGTAGCGAAAACTAGCTTAGCTCAGTTTGCAATAGGCATCAATACAAGCTTACAAATAAACCTTAAACAAATATGATATCACATGACCCTATTCTTGCACACACACTGTTCCCTCTGCCAATCCTGTCCTATAATCCTTTGTTCTATTTGCCATTGGGAATGCCATTCATATGTTACTTACTTTGGGATGACTCCCCTTACACTCCGCTTACACTCCAGCCTATTTTATGTTTCCATATCACTGTACTTATTTGCACCATTGAACTTATCATCTTCTATTAAAATTTCTCATTTATTTTTTTCAATCACTCACTAAATTTATTTGAGGAAAAGGGCTATGTCTTATTCATAACTCAACCACAGGACCTCACATGGTTTCTGACAAATAGTCAATATTCAGCAAATATTCTTTGACTATTATATGTTGTACATTTTCTTCCAAATAAAAAAAAATAATAAAGACTATCTAAATAATGTACATCCTCTACATACATTATTTCTTACGGCTTTAATCCTTAAATGTGTATATATAACCGATTTGTTTGCTTAAACTATTTTTCTGCCCAATCTCTTGAAAGCTATAAATTGTGTTTTGTAAATAATTGGCTTCGATTTTATTTCACCTGGTATAATTGAATTGGAATGGTTTCTCTTCAGTGACACTAATTTGCTGGTTTTGCTTTGTCCATTGATAAGAATCAGTTCAAGAAATACCCCACATTGCTATAGGAAGGAGTAATTTGCAGCATCCATCATTTTCTGTCTCCTGTGGAGCATATTTGCCAGGGTTTCTAAATTAATGTGATGAAATTGGAGGCAACTGTAATTATAATATTTTTATCTCTTCCTCCATCATTCTTCATCTACATTATTCCATTGAACTATATAAGCAAAGGAAAGCCTACAAATCTTCTTGTTATTATTTGCTGTCGAATTGATTTATTATATTTCTCTTTTGTTCCTAATTATAGTTATCCACCTTTCCCATCTACAAAAGTGGAAACAATATGTTTTTGGCTATTTGACATCTTTTATTTCATGCAGTGAAAAGCTGTTTATAGCATGTAAGTTATTAATCAACAGATAATGAGTGAACACCTATTAAATGCAAAACATGGTAAAGAATTTGATACCTGTAAAATGAGCTACCTGAGATCAGGAAGGACAAAGTTCCATTGGGGTGGTGCATGCTTTAAATGCCAATAAAAATAAATATAAATATAGAAGACCAATTGGAAAAAAAAATTAAAGATTTTAAAAAGACTCCTCTTTGAGGGTCCAAAGGGGATTCATGGAATAAAGGAGTTTTAGATATGGAAACGTGATGAACAGGTATTTAATGGCCAAGCACAGAGTACGGTAGGCAGAGGTGAACGAATGCCATGAAGAAACAGGGAAATTTAGGAATGAGGAAGGAATATTTTCAGGAGAGTAAAAGAGTCCATTCTTTAGAATAGAGGGTTTGCATAGGTGCATAATAAGAGATAGAGTTATATACATTTAGCTCGAGGTCAAATGTAACGAGAATTGGAGGCTAGAGACACAGATGGCTTTGAATAGGAAACTGACTTGAGGACAGGTATCTTTGAAGAATGTCTCCCCTAACTTTATTCATTTCTCTGAAGTTCTCTTCTAAGGTTACCAGCATCGTTTATAATTTAAATAAAACTAA
>NW_011903230.1:0-1848 GCF_000151845.1 Pteropus vampyrus | reverse complement strand
TTCATTTTTCTCATCCGTGAAATGGGATATTTATGCGAATTAGGAAGATAACACAGAAAACTGATATCACAAGATCCTATACTAACAGTAGTTCAAAATACCATCGGTATTCATGTTCCCAGTGGAATGAACATTTGAGTTGGGCCCCGAAAGTTGAAGAGGAATTCACAAAACAAGGGAGGGTGCTCAGGCTTTCTGACTGGGCAGTTTCATTGTTGCCGCAAACAGAAAGAATCAGTGCTCCAGTGTCACTCTATTGACATTAATAAAGACACACCAACAACACCTCTTAGAGCTCTAGTTAATGCCAGGTTGCCCCCTTGTTGTTGTCAGATGTCATCTCCAGGGAGCCTTCTCCCATCTCCTCCGGGGTTGTTAATGGACCTTAGCCTTGGAATAAATTGGGACACAACCTCCTGTGTCCCAAGCTTTCTGTGCAATCCTCTCTTTAGCCCCAAACATACTGAGTTAAAATGGTTAATGTGTTGTCTCCACAGCCAGCCTGGAAGTTCTCTGGGTGCAGAACCAAGGCTGACATCTGATTTGATTTCTCTAGTCTCTAGGTCCAGCATGCGGATGCTTGTTGGATGAATGAATTAGTGAGCCTTGCCCCACACCACAGCGAGAAGCTTTCAGGGGAGGAGAGGGCAGAGGGCAATCTTGCCATGGATTAATATTAAATGGAAGTCAAATAGTGCACAGGAGCTTTGCGGTAACAGCTCCCAAAACGCTTATAGTTCTATTAGAACTAATGATTGTGTACATCTTTTCTGGACGTGGAGTCATCTGTGATGCCCCTGTTCCTCTTACATGCCACATCCAATCCACAACCTAATTCTGTAGCCTCTACCTTCAAAATATATCTGACCTCTTCCTACCACTCTTATTGGCACATGCCTGGCCTGAGCTACCACTGCCTGTCACTGGACTGTTGGTGTCATCTCTTAAATCATCTACTTTGTCTCTTGCTCCCATATGTTCTAAATACAGATGCTAGAGGGACCCTTTCCATACTTAAGTCAGATCATGTCACTGCTTTGTCCAGAATTTCCAGGGCTGTCCCATCTGAGTTAAGTCCACATCCTTGCCTCAGCCTACAAAGCCTTGCAGAATCCCTTCCATTTCCATCTCGTCTCTTCTCACTCTCCTCCAGTATGGCCCTGCTGTTTCTGGAATCCACCAAGTCTGCCCTGCCTCTGGGCCTTTGCTTGGCTCTCTCCTTCGCTTTCTTCAGCTCCCTGATCAGTGTTACCTCCTCAGGGACACCTCTCTTGACCACTTCAATATTCTCAGGCACGGTATGATTATTTTCCCCCTCAGCAGTCATCCCTGACGTAGTATAGTCCGGATTTTTTAAATTAACCTCCCTGACCAGACTGGAGTTCCAATATTATAAGCAGGGACATTATTTCATTCAGTTTGTTTACGGGCTATTTCTTTACTTGTAAAATGGACATTTCTGTTTTAAAGTTCCCCTTGACCAAGATGTTCTGGGGGATATGAATTTCTGCTGTCTTGTGGCCTGCCTGGGTCAAAGTTTTCTTCAAACATATTATGCTGAAAGGCAGGTGAGCTTTGCCTGTTTCCAGGACCCCTGAGACTTTTATTCAGTACCTATTTCCACTGCAGGAGTCTATCTTTAGCACTCGTGATTAGGCAGCATCATAGTCTGGAATATTTTTTTTTGCTCTGTAGACACAGTTCAATGAGAAATATTCAAAACAATAGAAACGAGTCATATTTCATTGACCTTTATTAAAAAGAATACTATTATATAAAAACAAAGACCTAATTTAGGCTAAGGCTAAAGACCATTAACGGAACCCCTCAAGCAACACCAGCCCAGGC
>NW_011903229.1:0-1353 GCF_000151845.1 Pteropus vampyrus | reverse complement strand
GGCTCGCGACTCCGGCATGGCGCTCGTGTGGAGGCACCCGACGCCAAAGCCCACCCCGCTTTCTCGGGAAAGTTCTTTGTTTCGACTTCAAACAGTTACAGAAACTACCAAGAAACGTAAAATATTAGAAAAAAGGAAAAAAGAATCACCCATGGCCTAACCTCGTCTCACACCGAAATAAGTTACGAATGTAAATGTGAAAGGCAAAAACGCAGAAGTGTTAAAAGGAAAAACAGGACAGTTTTTTTTTTTTAAAACGTTTTTCTTCCAAGATTTTTTTTAATTGAGGTGCTCCCCGCGAGTACCCACCTGGCACTACACACAGCCACTACACTATTGTTGACCGTGCACCCCATGCTGTGCTCTACGCCCTGAGACTGTGTTCTAGCTACTAATTTGTACTTCTTCATCCCTTCACCAAAAAGGACAACTTTAAAAATAGTTTCAAAGTGGTGAAAGGTTTTCTTATAAGATACAAAACCTAGATATAAAAGACGATAAACTTGCCTTAGAAAAAAATAAAAACCTTCTGTGCAGAGGGAAAAACCCTCATACACAATTCTTTGTAAAGAGACCTGGGCGGACTGTACACCACACAGGAAGGCAACAGCTCGCTTCCTGATGTGACACAAAGGGCCCCCAAGGACCCACGTGACGGCCCAGAGGCCCACGGGAAACTCAGGCCAGGCTGCGGCCAACTCACCTTCACCAGCGCTGTCTGCGGAAAGCCGCGTGATGCGGCGAGGGTGGTCTGTCCTCAGCCCAGCACGCACAGCCCTTCGAGCCAGGCACCCCCTCCAGCAGCTAACTGCACAGAGCACAGCCGCGTGCAGCCACGTGCAGGGCGGTCTGGAATGCGGGGGTGCTGGGCCAGGCAGGGTCCGGGTGGGGGTCCCCAGGTGAGCTCGCCTCCTGACCCGAGAGCCCAACACTGTCAGGAATGGCTCGTGGCGTCCACCCCCTCCCTCAGTAAATACTCGAGGCCCTCCAGGAACCAGCCTGGGGACGAGGACCCAGTCCCGACTGGGAGGAGCAGGCACACTCCTCCGTCACCTGGGCCGTCACCCGTCCTGGGACACCGAGCCGGGAAACACTGAGCAAGAGTCGGCGCGGAAGGCGTGCGGGAACCCCCGCAGCACGGGGGTGCAAGGGCGGAGGGCAGCTGGAGGGACAGGAAGCCTCGGATGCTGAGCCAGCAGCCAGGGGGTCGGCTCTGTTGGAGAGACCACTGGGTGGTGTGGCGGGGGCTCGGCCAGGGCAGGAGACGGCTGAGACAGCGGGCGAGAGGCTTCCGAGTGGGACCCTCGGCGGCCAAGGGCACGGTGGGCTCATAACAGGCTTGGAGCAGTTGTG
>NW_011903228.1:0-1911 GCF_000151845.1 Pteropus vampyrus | reverse complement strand
CTATTGAAATCTCTTTGAACTTTCATCTGAATTCTAATACTTGGATCCATTGTATTAGAAAGTGCTTCCCAAAGTGGGGAGCTTTAAAGTATACAGACTCCCAGATCTAGCACTAGAATCCAGAAATCAGCATGTTTTCTTTATTTTAAAGATAATATTACTGTAACAAGAGAAATTTAAGTAAAAGATGCCAAAACTTCCAGCATTAATTCAAATGAATGTTTTTATATGTCCATGTGACTTTTAATTCTTGCAATACATATTTTATTTTAACATAGTCGAAGTAATGTTAAATGCCATACTGTCTCACATTTGAACTTAATGTCATACCATGTGTATGTTTCCAATGTGCTCTTATTTTTTATTACCCTAACTGCTCTTGTTTCCTATTCTTACCTTTTTGTGAGGAAATAAATATTAATTGCCTTATGTAAATCATTCATACCTTTCTCCATGCTTGTCCAAATATATATTTCTGTGTGCTTTTCTTTCTTAGCAATACCCATAATAGTGCCTTAATTCAACAGATACAGATATAATTCACTATGTCTTTTATTTCACTGACCTATAAGTGACATATAACATTATATTAGTTCCAGGTGTACAACAAAATTTAATATTTGTGTATGTTGCAAAATAACCACCACAATAAATCTAGTTAACATCCATCAAAAGGTACAAACTTCCAGTTATAAAATAAATGTCAAGGAGATGTAATGCACAGCGTGGTGACTATAGTTAATAATAGTATACTGTATATTTGAAATTGCTAAGAGAGCAAATCTTAAAAGTTCTCATCACAAGAAAAAATTATTGTAACTACCAATGCTGATGGATATTATTTCTTTTAATGGCATAATATTCCCTACTTGTAAACTATTTCTCTATTGATAGATATTCAGGGTACATTTGTTTTTTTTTTTTTCTCCAATGATAAGCAAAGCTGCAATAAACTCCTCTGCATGTATGTGTATATATTTTATGTACTGGTATTTTTATTTCCATACAAACAAGAGATCTCCAGAAATTAAGACTCTTTACCTATAACATACTTAGGCAGTTAATGATCAACTAAATTTCTGAAATTATTTCTAATATTTTTGTGAGTCTTAGAGTCATTTTACTCTATGTCAGCAAGCCCCTCTGTGAACTGGCGTGGCAGCCCTGTGCTGTGTGCAACAGAGATATGTCTTTGGAAACCATAAGTACCAAACTCTATACTGACCACACACTGGATAAGACCTTAATATAGCTTCCGTATGCCTGGTCCATAAAAAAATAGTTATCACCAAATGAAAAGTCACTTTTCTGGGAGTTAAATAACATGGTTGTCTTTAAATTTTCTGTTCCAGCTCTTGCTTTTGCATACTTTTAGCTACTACCTCTTCCTCAAGTCAATAGAACTCCTTGGAAGCTCTGGGTCAGGTCTTCTGAATCAGGTGACAGATGACTGAGGGTCTGCTGCCCTGACATATTCAGATAGGAACATACAAAGTTACCATGGAAACTTGCAGCAATTTCACACTGTAATCTTCTGGAACTCAGCTCTAGAAGGCATGGCAGAAGCCTCAGAGGGAAATGGGCAACAATTTGTCCCATATAAGTTAAAGTGAAAGGGCAGCAGATGAGTTATAGTAAAAAAAAAAAAAGAAAAAGAAAAAGAAAAAAAGAAGAAAAGGAGAAAAAAAGGACGAAGAAGCACCTGGATACCTAAGAGTTTGCTTTAGCGATCGGATTAGGATTCACTTATACACACATATTTTGTAGATGTAATATTGAAAGGTATTACCACAGATCTATTTTCTGGATACTGATTAGTAGCTATTTACTGAATGTTCTATGTAAGTTAAAAGAGCAGATTTTTCATGGTCAGTGTATTCTAAAAAATATAATATGATATGTTTTGCATAT
>NW_011903227.1:0-2357 GCF_000151845.1 Pteropus vampyrus | reverse complement strand
GAGGGATTGGAAGAACCGCACTCACCGGAAAACCTGTGTCAGAGAGTAATTTTCTGAGAAAATTCCCGACTGACTCGACAGGGGTTACAGATCCCCACAGCGGCGGCTGGAGGCGGGGGGTCTGCCTGTCCTTCCCAGGAAGCCGAAGGGGCGAGCAGAACAGGATGGGCTTCTCGCTTAGGGAGACCCCGACGGGCGCCCCAGGCGGGACCCTGCTGGGCAGCGCGCCACACGAGCCACCTCACCGTGCGAGCGAGCAGCGGAACCGAGGTCGTGACGGACACGAGGAGGCCGGCCAGCCTGTCTCCCAGGGGAGGCGGATGCCGCGCCAGGAGGATAAAGTGAGGTGCCGCAGAGGAGGGCGGGGTGTGGGGTGTGGGGTACAGGGCCTCCATGTTAGGGTCAGAGGCGACTGGGTCCCCGAACACGCACTGCCCCTGCCTGTCGCAGTCACCGGACGGGCTCTGGGACAGCCGAGTTCCACGCCCGACCGGACCCCAGATGATGGCAACACCGCCCTGTGGACCTGTGCCCTCCCAAGCTTTAGAAAGGCTGACATGTCATCCGACTAGAGGAAAAGTCAGTGAAAACCAGAACCTACCAAACAAGTCCAATACCCACTCCTGTGCGGTATTGCGCTGGAGGCTACAGCCAGTGCAGAAAGCAAGAAAATGAAAAAAAAAAATAAAAAAACCTACAGAAGAGTGACCGACCACATGGCACAAGGGAGTTTATTTGCAAGGTTGCAGGAGACCAATTCAATACGTGAAAGTCCACTGTATCTCTGTGTACCAGCAATGAACAGGAAGAAACAAATTTAAAAACACCATTTCAGTAACAATAAAATCTACAACACGTAGGGATACAGCAGACAAAAGAAGTGCAGATCCTGCTTCCTGGGCCATGACCGGCAGCGTGGACGTGAGAGCAACGCGGGAAGGTCCTCGTCACAAGAAACAAAACCACCGTGTAGGGACAGACGTGGCCTAGAGTCACTGCGGAGATCAGAAAGGGTGGCACACCTGAAATCACGTCCCACGTCAATGACACCGAAACCTACAAAACGTTGCTGACGTGCCACGTTCACAGGCTGCGGGGCAGGGCACTGTCGAGACCTCAGTGCCCCTCCAGACTTATTTACAGAATCTACCAAATCCAACCAACAAAACTCCAGCAGACTTTTCCAAATGAAATGACAAGCCGATTCCAAGACCCATGAGTAAACGACAGAAACCCACAACCGCTGAAAAGCTGCAGAACAGACCTGAAGGGCGAGCACCGCCTGGTGCCTGTGAAGCCCCAGGAAGCAGCCGGGGTGAAGACAGCACTGATGTGAAGACAGGCACAGAACGACCCTCACACACAGACGGCCCATGGGTCTCGACGGAGGGATGCAGGTGGCCCTGGGGGAAAGGTCACCGCCCCGCACAGCGGAGCTCTGCTCGCACCCAGCATGTGCTCAGACGAACGCAAGTCGGAAGCATACGACTTCCAGAAGAAAACGCTGGAGAAATTCAGTGGCCTTGGGTTTGGCAAAGTTTTCCCAAACAGCGCACGAAAGGGACAAACTGTAAAAGAAAAAAACTTGAGAAACTGAAATTCAGTACTGTGAAAATCTTTTACCCTTCACATGATTACTGTTACTAAAACGGAAACACGAGCTGCAGACTGACAGAAAATATTTGCTAAACATATGTGACAGAGGACTTGCATCCGGAATATACGAAGAATTCTCAAAATTTAGTGAGGAAACAAACCACCCAATTAAAGAGCGGGCAAAAGACTCCAACGCTGGGGAACTGCCACGGAACAGACACACGGGTGGCGTGAGCATGAGCAGCGCCCGCAGCAGCGGTCATCAGGGCAGCGCGGCCCAGAACCGGGCAGCGACCCCTGCCCAGCATGACAGCCAGCACGGAAGAAAGCAGGCCACAGGCCAAGCGCTGCCAGGCGGCAGGGGACTGCGTTCTCGGGCACGGCCGGGGGCAGAGACCGGTATAACCGGTCTGGAAACCAGCCACAGTTCCTCAAAACTAGACACACGCCTGCGGGCACGCCAGCGCCTGACACCTGGGTGTGAACCCGAGCACACGGCACAGGCGTCCACACGGAGACGTGCCCATGGAACCCCGTGATGCCCCACAAAGGAAGCCACCCTCCACTGAGAGCTTTGCTCAAAGGCACATGCCAGTCTGGGTCCCTTGGCCCCACAGGCCTTATGTCAAAGCTTTATCTGGGGTCTGTCTATCCCCCGCTGTCCCAGAATCGAAGCTATAGAAATTCTGTTCTGCTAGGGGCTCTCAGTGCCTGAAAGGTCCCGCTGGACCCTTGTGATTGTTCCTGGCCAAGGGGACAGA
>NW_011903226.1:0-1349 GCF_000151845.1 Pteropus vampyrus | reverse complement strand
TAGTCAATGTGTACTGATAATTGAAAATATTTCTGAAATCTCTATGCTATTCTATTCATCTAATTGATTTACCAGGTTCCTAGCATAGTAAAGAGAAGACTCTTGGGGTTTAATTTCCAACCTGAGTTCTAGAGCTTTATTCTCTCCTCTAAGTGTTCTGTCTTCTCTTCTATGGCAATTAATAATATCGAATTATTCTTAACTTATATTTTTGGGGGGTGGTTTACAAAATGTTACTGACCTTCCTAGAGTAATGGACCAGGGGAACTAGTACAGTAAAAGAAGCTATGCCCTTTCTATATCCCCTTTTTGAAACGAGTCTTAGATCCTGTTAACATAATCAGTCTTTAGGATGGGGACAAGTCAGAAAAAGCAAAGACCCGCCTATTAAACTTTGTAATAAGATATATGCCTGGCACACAGTGAGCATGCAATAAATGTTAAGTAATTATTAGAATGAAGGCCAGACAACACCTACCTCAAACTCTTGCCAATCTCCAACAATACTTCATTTCTACATCTCCTCCACCTTAAATCATGCATAAGAGTGGAAAAGGGATGTGGTAGGCTAAATACTGGCCACCCTACCATGTCCATGTTCTAATCCCGGAATCTGTGCCTATATTATCTTGTGTAGTAAAAGTGACTTTACAGATATGGTTAAAATAAGAATCTTAAAAATGGGAAGATTATTCCGGATAATCTCGGTGGGCCCAAATTAATCACAAGGGTCCTATGGAGGGACATGGGAAGAGTTGGAGGGAAAAAGGGATGTGACTACAGAAGCAGAGGTTGGAGTGATGTGCTCTGAAGACAGAATAAGGGGCCAGGCACCAAGGAATGCAAGCGACCTCCAGAAGTTGGAAAATGGATCCTCTAGAGCGCTCAGAAGACGCTCAGCTCTGCTTATACCTTGCTTTGGCCTATTTTGAACTTCTGACTTTCAGAATTGTAAGATAACAAATTTGTGTTGTTTAACTGGGTGGCTTAAAATAACATTAAACTGGAAGGCTTAAAACAACATTCAGCCACTAAATTTGTGGTAATTTGTTACAGCAGAAATAGGAAACAAATACAGAAGGTATTAATGTAGGGAGGAGGCTAGAGAACTAAAACTTTAAGTTATATTCAGAGACTGGAATATGCTGATCAGCCCTGCAGCCAACTGAACATTCTGCAAAACTGGCACTCCTGGACTCCCATCCTTGTTGAAATTGTAGGGTTTGAGGCCCTAGTGGGAATCATGGTATCCTGCTTGCCATGTTGCCCCAGCTAGATTTTCACCATCTTTCAGGTCTTTTCTCTCCATTTCTGCCCATCCAGCCTGCCCCAAGAATCTTCCTCCATTC
>NW_011903225.1:0-1147 GCF_000151845.1 Pteropus vampyrus | reverse complement strand
TATTGTCTGTCAACTGTAACTGAAAAAAATGTTTTTAATTATTAAAAAAATAAACATACACATATCCACTGAATATCAATAATGTGGCTGACTCCAAGGACAGCGTAGTAAAGCAATTATCACTTAACCTAATTGTTACTACATAACAGGCATTGTGTTAAATCACTGTATAAATAATATATGATTCAATCTTCATTGAGACTTTAAGCACAGAGATATCTTTATTCTCCATTTATATGTGAGAACACTGAGGCTTAAAGACTAGGGAGTTACCAAATGTTGCGAAGTTGTCAAGGTGGTGGTGTCAGAAAAATTTGTGATCCATCTAATTTCAAAGACAGCTCTTAAACATTACACTATAATTTCAACTACGGTTTTGAATCCACATGATTCAGAAAATGATGTTACCATTTGTGAAGTTAAATGGAAGAGCAACTTTTATACACAAACTGTTTTTGTAAATGAAAGGTTGAGTTTGGTAAGGGGTTGTCTGATAGCAATAAAACTCAAAATGAACAGTAGGTGGAAATAATTTAAGTTCCGAAAACAGAGAGAATGAACAAGAGCATGTATTTGGGAATTGTTTCTGTAACAAACAATAGTCAAAACTATAAGGATAAATGAAATCTCCAACAGAATGAGGGTGCAAAGAAGAGGTAAGGTGGTTGGAAATTGCCTTGGGAATGGTGATAAAGGAAGCAAAAAATGGAACGAGAACCATAGAGGATACATGGCTTCAAAGGGTCAAGGAAAATGATGGCTGAAGAAAAGATAAGAAAGCAAGCTGTGTGGCTTTTTGAATATTCAATAATGAAAATATTATGACAAAGATTTTAAAAGCATGAAGTATTTTAACTAAACAAGTATATACTGTCGCCCAGTACCTTGTGGCATGAACAAACCACAGTTGAGAAGAATTATTAGAATTCAAGATTAGGTCTGTGATCTCAAATTAAGCAAATAATAGTAACACATTTTAGAACATAGAAGACAGCTAGTGGACTATATAACTAGGTAATGACCCTACATTTTATAGTCATACTTTGATGGCTTGGAAGTTTTGTTGCATAATACATGAGATGTTTGATTAAACACAAATCTCTTTCTGTTTATTAAATGTCTGTTCTCTATTTCTACTTCTATAGGA
>NW_011903224.1:0-1914 GCF_000151845.1 Pteropus vampyrus | reverse complement strand
CACCAATAACACCCCCTTTTTCATTCTCTTCCTGTCACAATGGCTTCTACAAGGTTCTTCAAAGGCACCCACACATGCCCGCCTCAGGGCCTTTGCACTTGAGGTTGTTTTAGCTCACCCCTTTCGGTTCTCAGCCCAGATGTCATTTTTTCAGTAAGACCTTCCCCAACCATCCTATTTCAAACTAAACAATAACCACACACACACACACACACACACACACACACACACACACACACACACACACACACACACTATCCTCTTTCCAGTTTTATTTTTCTCCGTAGCATTTATCACCATAGTATTAATGATTATTATTTTCTTCTCAGTACTTTTCAATGTGGCCACATGTATTTTAGCAAGGGGGGAATACTTCATTTTACCTTGTTTAAAAAAAGAATTGTTGAAACACGAAGGACCTTTGGTGGGTTAATCAGTTCAATGATCATTCCCACAGCAGAAAAGATAGACAACATACTAAATGCCTACTGTGTGTATCAAACTGCGTATAGCGTGAAGGAAGATACATCCTTATGTTACGCTTGTTCAGGCACTGTGCCTGCCTTGCACCCAGAGCTCATCAAGAGTTTGAGTGTGGAAAGGAGGGAGAGAGGGAAGGAGGAAGAAAGAGATGGAGGTAAAAAGAGAGAGAGAAAAGGAGGGAGGGAGAGAAAGATGGAGGAATGCAGGAAGGAAAGAAGGAAAAGAAGAGAGAGAATCAAGGGAGGGAGAAAGGAAGGGAAGAAAGGAGAGGAAGGAGGGAAGGTGAGAGGGTAGGAGAAGGAAAACCTATTAATCAAAACTCCTCTCTACCATGATAGGGTCTGAAGGCTTCTGCCCCAGTTCCTGAGTGTGGTGGGGCTGCCGGGAGAGGCCAGTTCTTAGGCAGGAGACGGCAGCGGCAGCCATCTGTCAAGCACTGACTGTGTGTCAGACCCAGATTAAGCAACCTGCAGCCTGACTGTGCATGAGTGACTTCAGCAACGTGAGCCTCAGGCTCCCCTGCACGATGCGATCTGCACCTCGGCATCTCTCCACTCCCCATCATGAACCGGTGAGACAGACATTATTCACTCCAGGCGAAAGATGAAAACACCAAGGCAACGAGAGAGGCTAAGTCACCTGTCCGAAGCCACACACGCTTTGGGCAAAGATGAAATTTCACCTGATTCCCCATCTATCTTTATTTTCTCCTACGCTACTTGCTCCCTTTGAAGGGGCACTGAGGTCTGAAAGTGAACCCAGGAAGGAGGGAAGAGTCCGAGGCTGGGACACAAGCACGCTGGACCTGAGCCCACTCGGGACCTGGTTCTCTGTGCTCTTGTGGGAAGCAGACGTCTTTGTATCTTTGGACCCCCGGGAGTGAGATCTTCCACGTCCGCGAGACTGTCGTTCACCCCAGGTCAGAATAATGGTGCATGATAAATGGTTGATCTCGTTGTGAAAGCTTCAAACCAACTTAGTCGTAATTTCATACTCCTCCCAGTCCACTTAGAAGAGCGGGGATTTATTTCCTTCCTGCACAGCTAAGAAATCGGAATCTTCAGCTCTGGAAAAGCACTTTAAACCCCTGCGGTTTCCCAGGGCCAGTACCAGATACCACGGATGGGTCTGGCTCGTGTAGGTGAGAATGAAAAGCAAGACGATTATAGGAGGAGGGAGCGTTTGTTAGGTGCTCGCCATGCAGAAAGCATCATCCCACAGCCATTACATCAATGGACTCCCTCAATCCTCCAATCCAAAATGCGATGATTATCTCCATCTTACAGACAAGGAAACCGAGGCACAGAGCAGGTAAGCAGTTTAGGTTACACAGCTCGTCGACAGGGCAGCCAGGATTCGAACCCTGGCAGTCTGGCTCCAGAGCAAGAATTTAAGGAAGCCCTGTCTGTCATGATGTTTTAGAATGGGCTC
>NW_011903223.1:0-1385 GCF_000151845.1 Pteropus vampyrus | reverse complement strand
ACATGTGGTTTTTTGCATTCTTTCACTCCACATAATATTTTTGAGGTTCATCCATGTTAGTCTTGATCAATACTTCATTCCTTTTTATTGCTGAGTAGTGTTCCACTGAATGGATAAACTACCCTTTATTTATTCATTTTCCTTGTTGATGGACATTTGGATTTTTTCTACTTTTTGGCTATTTACAAATAATATTGCTATGAAGGTTTTGTACAAGTCCTTGTGTGTAATAATGCTTTTACTTCTCTTGAATAGATTGCTAGGAGTCGAATTATTGGGTCACATGGTAAGTCTGTTTAAATTTGTGAAGAATTGCCAAACTGTTTCCCAAAGCGGCTGCACCATTTTCTATCCCCACCAGCAGTGTATGAGAGTTCCAGTTTTCTTATACCCGCACCGATACTTGCTATCGTCTGTCCTTTTGATAACAAACTGCTTTTTGACCCATTAAACATAGTATTTTATATGATTCCACTTAATATTGTCACCCCATTTTACAGATGTGAAAGCTGAGATCCAGAGGTAAGAAGTAGTGGCAGTCGGATTCAAATTCACGTTGGTCAGTCATGCAAACCTAAGCTTTCTGAGCTGCACGTGGCTGCCTCCCTTTCTCACGGGATTCTCGGCCCTGGTTTTTCTTTCCAGCCACCAGTGAGCCGCGCTCCAATCTCAGACCCTTTCATCTGTTCTTTTAGATCCTCTGGAGGCAGGCTTAGCCTATAGTTTTGCCGTCTCGTCTTGGCTGCAGAGAAAGATCCGCTCCCTGCCTGCTGCTTCTGCAAGGCTGATATACAGAAGGGAATCAGTGTTCGGTTAGGTGTATCTGAGTCCTGGGGGCTTATTCCCAGACTGATATTCATACCAGGAGTTTCCCAGCTTCTACTTAACGCATCCCTTATAAATTGTGTGATAAGTTCATCTGAGTCTATTAACACATTATCGTTATAAGAAAAGCTCTTTTAGGTTTGCTGCTTTTGTGCTCTTACCTGGGGAAGAAAAAAATTTCTCTTTTCTGAAAACACATATTTCAGAAATGTGTTCTAACATCTCAAACCTCTTTGGAAACCATCCTTCCCCCCATTGACTCCAAAGTCTTTGTGGGGGTGCAGGGTAGGCAGTACTTTCAAAATACTGGTGTGAAAAGCTGGGCTGACTTCTGATGAGGTTTACACTGGTCTATGGGAAAAATGAGAAAGATAATGTTGAGAAAGCCCTCAGAAGGCCACCTTTATTTAATTTAAAAGGCTCTCCTCTTTGCTGCAATTATGTTTTTTTTCCACAATCTTTTAGTGTTAAAATGCCCTTGCTTTTTGAAATGATGGTGGTAAGAGATGGTAGTCATTTTTATAGAATGTCTTATTTGGTAAAATAGAAAATGGAATACA
>NW_011903222.1:0-979 GCF_000151845.1 Pteropus vampyrus | reverse complement strand
GTAGGGTACCTCACTTATACTAGGCCCTGTGCAGGGTGATCTGCATACCGTTAATCCTCACAACAACCCTAAGAGGAAGATGTTATTATCCTCATTTACAGATAAGAACACAGAGCCTTAGAGAGATCACACACTGTGCCCAAGACCACCCAAGTTCAAAGCAAGAGATTGCTTGCTCTGCGCAACTATCCAGTGATTGTTTCAGCACCCACCCCACCTCCACATTGCATAAACTTTGATGTCCACTCTGCTTTTATTTATTTATGTTTAGGCATGATTATTAAAGGAAAACTTAATGTGTCCTTATAATTTTATTTCTGCGCTTTATAAAGGGACAAGACACAATGTTCTTTCGATGCTCTCTTTTTTGTACCTAACACCACCCACTGAGATTCACAGTGCGGTCGTCACATACTTAAACTTGAGTGCTCTGCCAACTTTCTGTGTCAGCTTTAGAGGCTGACTGGGGACCTTTAACATGCTTTTCAAATGTATCTTTACCCTGAAAGTGGACAAGTTTCCCCTCACACTTACCCTCCCCATATTAGGAAGTTGAGGCATCCCTATCGAAAACAACATCCCTACTGAAAACATGAAATGCTTTTTTAAGTTTTCTGTTTAGCATCAAAATTTATACCAACAGTTTGATTTCTACTTGACAACATATGTGTAGCCTATTGGAATTCTTGATCACAAATGATACTGAAGGAATTTATTGGAAGGGTATAAGGTAACTCACAGATCTGACAGAAATCCTAGGGAACCAGATTTAGGAAGTAGTAATCTAAGGGATGAGGGATTATCCTCATTATGGCCAAGGTTATGCCACAGGAATAGCTGAGTTAGAGTGCTGCTGTCAACTGATGTGTATATCTGAGTATACATATTTATGTATAATATTCTTCATTGACTAATTGCACCATTATTAAAAAGAAAAATATTAGGAGAGATAGAATTAACCCAAAAGTCCATCAATAGG
>NW_011903221.1:0-2972 GCF_000151845.1 Pteropus vampyrus | reverse complement strand
GTCAAGAATAAGTTGATTCTTAAGACAACATATATAACATGAAAATACAAATATTTATGAAGCTTTATGCATAGTATATACTGATTGTATAAACACACATCCATTTATAACTACATACGTGTTTCTCTATAAAGGAAGATTTTTGTACAATGCTTGGCAAATATTAAAAGTTCAGTAAAGAGTAGTTATTACAAATGTTGTATTATTATTGAATTATACACTTGAAACTTATGTAATTTTGTTAAACAATGTCACCCCAATAAATTTAATAAAAGAGAGTAGTTATTAGATGAGCCTTCCCTCAGACCAGATATTTGTACACTCTGCTTATTCACTCTAGATATATTTAATGTCTCAAATAAATACAGTTTTTCTCTATACAATGTCTAATTCATTTTCTTAAACTTATGTTACAGGCTATAACTGTAATTAATACTGCATCAATTCTCCACAATTGTATTTTGTGGTTGTCATATTATTCTATGTTATTATATTTTATTTGTGTCACTTTATTAAAGTATGATTGGCATGTAAAAAGCTGTACATATTTAATGCATACAATTCATTAAGTTTGGAAACTAACTTGTGTTTTAACTTCAAGAAATTCACAATCTGAAATGAAATATGATTATGCACTTTCTTTATTCATTATTTCTTGTATACTTATTTCATTGTTTATTTGTTCAGCCTGTATGTAAAATAGTAGATGCCTCTTAATCTCAATTTAGTAACTAATAAAAAAAAGAAAAGACTGACATTGTGCATCCTCCAAAGATGTGTAGCTATTCTCTACACATCTTAGAATTTCTTAGCCATTGTATTTCTCACACTATTTTATATTTCATCTAATCTATTTCCAGTTTACTGCCTTGCATGTTGATAACAACCATGTCAACAAATCAAGCCTTATCAATCTCCAGAGTTCCAAAATATCCCCACTATTTGTGGCACAATAAAATAAGACAAATCAGACAAACAAACAAAAAGTCGAGAACCATATGATTTCACTCATCTGGAATATATAACTGAAAGTAATGAACAAACGAGACAAACAAAAACTTATTGACATAGACAACAATATGGTGGTTACCAGAGGGAAGGGGGGAGGGGAGGTGAAGTTATTTAAAGGTAAAGGGGGTCAATATATGGTGATGGAAGGAGATTTGACTTTGGGTGATGAACACACAGTGCAATATATAGATGATGATGTATTCTAGAATTGTACACTTGCAATTTAATAAAATTTAATAAAATTTTAAAAAGAGCTATCTAAGATATCTCAGGACACATTGTTTCCACTTCTTGAGTTTTCTGCATCAATGCTGTTTCCAGTTTTAAATATTGGCATCATCGTCCATCAATTTCTTATTACTCAATCTAATTTTTTTTAATGTATCACAAAATCCTACCCTTTCTAAATCCGAAATGCTTTCTAAATAAATGACTGTTTTCCACTTTTCCATGTCCACTATCATTCATTTTAGTCCTTTTCTGTACAATTGAAATAATCTCTTTAATGTTTCTAGTATCCCCTCAATACTAATACACCTCCATTTTGAACTCCATAATACAGTCATATTCATCTGGGAAAAAAAAAAACAAAACAAACACAAATCTGATCAAGTTAACACTTCACATAAAAATGCTTTGGTTACCTATTTGTTACTAAATGAATTTCCAACTCTGTAACTTGATACTTAGGTCCTTCAGATCCTGATATTTTCAACCTCATCCCCTTTGCTAGGCCATCTCATATCTTATGTTCTGAACTCACCACCCTTCTTAATGATCTTATAAGACCTTAACATCAGAAGTCTTACTCAAGGTCTTCCCTATACTTAGAATGCTCTTTTATGTTTACTAATATCTTAAAACTTCACTAATCTTTTAAAGCCCAAATTAAATCTTACTTGACCTGTGGAGCTTTTCTACCTACTTAGTAAAATAAAAATTTAAATAATGTTGTTTTTATATTGTATATAGTATTTTTAGATAAATTAATTAATATAACACTTGAGTAGTGGACCTCTATTTTTTTTCCATCACAAAATACATGGCACTTTCATATTATATTTAGTTGCTTATTGTGACAGTAATTCTTGTATGTGTGTGTGTGTGTGTGCGCGTGTGCGTGTGTTGTGTGTGTGTGTGTTGTGTATGTGTGTCAGAGTTGGTATATCTGGGAACTTGTAGTTGGAAAAAAGCCCTGTAGATTTTTGTTTTTGTTTTTGTTTCCAGATTTGACTTTTTCAAGTAGGTTTCCTATTTTCTGAGTGATCCCAATTGCTATTTGCCAATTGTTTTGAATGCAGATTAAATGAACGATTTAGTAAAATGAATCAGTAGTTTTTGGTGAGGATTGAGTTCTCTCTAGGGCACATTTGGCAATATCTGGAGACATTTTTGGCTGTCAGACTGGGTGGAGAGAGCTACTGTCATCCTGGAAGTAGAGGCCAGGAATACTGCTAAACATCCTACAATGTACAAGACAGCCCCACAAAAAAAGGATTATCTGGCCCAAAGTATCAGTAGTGCCAAATTTGAAAAACTCAGCCTTAAATCTCATGCCTAATATAGTTTAACATAATGGAAGTCCAATACATATTTATGGAATTGGATTTAAAATTACTATTATGTTTAATCTTTATAGTAGAAATTGGCAATATCAAAAAATAATACATTCTTTTAAAGACAAGATATTTCTTTCCTGGTGAAAATTATAAAACAACACCATTCTATAGTTATACGGGTTTTTTGTATGTAATCTCTCCCTCATTCAGTTGAATTTACTTTTTGAGGTAATATGTTCACACATATCCATAGAAACACACACACTGATTGGACAATTTATTCTTTTAGATTATGGTTGTATAGCAACCGTTAAAATATTGGAATCCTTTAAGTATAGTTTTGTTGATCACAAATTGTAGTGATTTTGAAAATAATAATAGTATCTTAAGTGTTATCAATCA
>NW_011903220.1:0-1822 GCF_000151845.1 Pteropus vampyrus | reverse complement strand
TGCTGTATCCTCAGCACTTTGAACAAAGTCTAGCACATAGTAAGCATTCAATAAATGTGTTGAATGAAGGAGAATGAGAGAAATCTCATGAGAATATAGCAAAATCAATTGATCAGGTTTACCTCATATAGTATGTATTTATAAATATGAGGAAAAAGTGATATTTATGAATACTGGGAAAAATATTAAGAAAAATAAAAAATAACAGGTATACTGAACAAAAGACACACAGACTACTAATTAAGTCAATTACAAAATTAAGACTGATTTTAAGACTACTATAACTTTATACTTTAAAACTTATTTACCCTTACCATACAAAATTGTATAAGGAAAAAAAAGCTACCATTATTTCAAAGAGCAAAACAAAATGATGCATAATAAAACACACAGACACACAAAACTACCACTGAATTATGATGGAATTTTATTCCATTAGAGTCAGAAATAAAGAAAATTTAGCATTTTTTTTTTCTGAAAATAGTTAAATGTATAATTTTCTTGATCAACCTCTACTTTGAGTGGCTACAAGTCAGTCTTTTAAATAATATGCAATGAAGCAATGATTTGGTTTATCTTGAAAGTTCTATAGAATTGGCACCAAACAATTTCAAACAATTATGTGTTTGTTTAAAAGCTTTCAATAAATGGGTGCATGTGAAAACTCATCCATATTTCATTTTGGTTTATTTCTTGTTCAGAATTTTTAATTTTTGGATCAAATTATGCTGGTTAATGGATTAAATAATTCAACTGCTTGGCGTATTGACAGTTTGTGCTTCTCGGCCATGTAGGAGGAACTCAACTGACCTACTGCTTTATATTCCCTTTGATGCAGATTCAAACTGCACTAATTGGGGCACTGATTCTTTGAATTAATAGAGTCTCCTACTTACCTTCCCCTTCATACCTCCAAAATATGTTTTCATTTGCATCTAATTTATGTTGTTTTTTTTCCTAAACACCTCTCAATCAGATTTAGTTTATGTTTAATAACTGGGTAATCTAGAGGAGGAAACCAAAGTCTTCCTGTAAATTTGAGAAGAGTCTTTTGTTTCATATTCAAGCCAATTATTTAACTGTGTTGTGAATAGGTTTTACTTCAATTTGGACTGCTACTGATAATTACAACTAATATTAGATAACAGTCATGTGGCATTCACAGGGTTAAATATTCTCTAAGCACTGTGACATTCAATTCTTCAAACAAATGTACCAGTTTTTTAAAGTTATCACCAATCCCATTTTATGGATGAGAGAATTAAAATTTACAATGGCTAGTTGAATTGTCCAAGAATAAGCAGCCAGCAAGTAGTAGACTGAAGACAGAGAACACTTTAGGAACTTGCATTAGCCTCAAATGGTAATCATCTAGACGTGAAGGAATTTGAGTTTGGACGGGTATGAAAGTCAACAACCCCACAGTTTGTAGAAGGAACTCTAGTTATTAAGACATTTATATATTAATTTTTGGTCAACATTTTAATTATTTCTTATATGTACTAATAATTGTAATTTGGATAAATATGAAACATGAAACAAAAGTTAATTTACAAATATACCATTCTTTTCTGTGTTTGTATAGCTAAAGTTTTACAATGTTTGCAGGGCTTGTTCCTAGGACTCTCTTGAAACAGTGCTCTTTATAGTTAACTGTAACTCTCTTGCTCTGTCTCATGTCCATTGTTAACCTTTCTCTCTTTCAAATCTACTGTAGCATTTCATACAGACACTGTAAGACACCGAAGATCCTCCCTTTAGTCTCTCTTCTGCTTTGATGAAAATCATTGACTTTTTTTATTCTTTCAATGTTTTTCTCTTT
>NW_011903219.1:0-1939 GCF_000151845.1 Pteropus vampyrus | reverse complement strand
AATACCATCATGATTAATATAGTAACATTTTTTATAGTAAAGCTTAAAATTGGGTAATATAGGTCCACCAACTATACTTTCTTCTTTCATATTATGTTGTCTATTCTAGGACTTCTGCTTTAAAACAAAAACAAAAAACAAAAACAAAAAACCTTTAGAATCAGATTTTCTGTATATACAAAATAGCTTACTGGAATTTTGATTGGGATTACATTAAATCTATTAAGCAAATTGGGAAGAATTAACATTTTAGCAATATTGAGTCTTCCTATCTATGATCATGGGATTTCTCTCCAGTTATTTATATCTTCTTTGACTTATTTCATCAAGGTTTTGTAGTTATCCTCATGTAGATATTATAGATATTTAGTTAGATTTATATCTACATATTTCACTTTTTGGTGTTAATGTAAATAGTATTGTTTACCTTTTAATTTTACCAATTGTTCCTTGATGGTATATAGAAAAATAATTGATATATTATATTATTATATTACTACATTATATTTATTATACATAATAAATATATGCTGAGACCTAGTTATACTCACCTAATAATTCTGGGAGATTTATTGGCTCTTTGGGGTTTCCTACATGCATGATCATGTCATCTGTAAATTTTATTAATTTCTTCCCAATTTGCATAATTTTTATTTACTTTTCTTGATGTCAAATTGGAGTATTGAGTCAATATTTTATTTGGTCTTAGAGAGAAATCATCTCGTTTTTTATCACATTTTTTAATAAATGTTCTTTATTGAGTTGAGGACATTCCAAACAATTCTTAGTTTCTGACAGTTTTTGTTATGAGTCTTAGATTTTATCAAATAATTTTCCACATTAATTGATATGATCATATGATTATTTTACTTTAGCTTATTAATGTGGTATGATTGATTTTAGAACGTTATACCAAATTTGTATACCTGGAATAAATACATTTGTTCAAGGTGAATAAATATTTTTACATACTGTTCAATTTGTTAATATTTTGTTGAATTTTTTCCATTTATTACTATGAGAGATATTGGTCTGTTGGTTTGCTTTCTTGTAGTATCTTTATATAATGTTGGTATTAGAGTAATGTTCTCTCATAAAATGGATCTAAAGTGTTTCCTCTACTTCTATTTTCTGAAAAATAAATTGTGGAGTGTTAATTTTTCTTCATTAAATGTTTGGTGGAATTCTCCAGTGACACCATCTGGGCTTGCCAAATTATTTTTTGCAAGGTAATTAATTATAGATTGAATTTCTTTATATATAATATATAAAATATATTTAGATAATTTATTTCACCTTGTGTTAAATTTTATACTTCATGTCTTTCAAGGTATGGGACTATTTCAACTATGTTATCAAATATGTGAACATAGTATTTTTTTTTATCCTTTTATGTCAGTGGTGTTAGTAGTGATGATTCCATTTTCATTGATGATATTAATAAGTTGTGTCTTTTCTCCTTTTAATTGGCTGTATCAATTATTTACTTATTCAAAATATTTGCTTCTGGTTTTATTGTCTTTATTAATTGCTTTCCTGTTTTAAATTTCTTTGATATTTGCTCTAATTACTATTTATTTTCTTCTGCTTGATTCATACTTGAATTGCTCTTCTTTTTCTATTTTCTGGAAGTGAAAGTTTTAATTTTCTAATATATTTATTTAATTCTATAAATTTTCTTCTAAGCACTGCTTTTCCTGCACTCCACAAATTTAGATAAATGTATTTTATTTTCAATTTATTCAGATTACCTTAAGATTTTTTTCTTGATCTTTCTTTTTTGATCTATGTGTTATTTAGAAGTGAGTTGTTTAATCTCTAAATATTTTGAGATTTTTCTATCTGTTATTGATTTCTAGTCTAATTCCATTATGGTCTGAGATCATGCTTTGTACAATTTCTGTTGTTTTATATATGTTAGGGTTTGTCTTATTGCCTA
>NW_011903218.1:0-2151 GCF_000151845.1 Pteropus vampyrus | reverse complement strand
TTTCCTCATTATCTAAAAAGTTAGAGATGAAAATGCTCCAATCTGGCATTCAAAACTGCTATATCAACTAGACATTTATTACTATCATTATTAATTATTATTATTATTATTATTATAAGCAGCAGAACCAACTCTGCCAACTTAAGCAGAAAAAGATATGGGCTAGTTCACAGAATTGACATTCCAATCATTTCCCTTCTTTGTATGATTCTCAAAATTCTCATTCTTGGGGAATGTTTGATTTAGCATATTCTCATCTCTTGTTAAGAGGAAAACAAGGGACATTGACTGAAAGACCACCTACAATCATGCTCACTGGGGAAAGATAGTTCTTTCAAAGTAAAATTAGGGTACTATCACAAAAAAAGATAAATAAATGTTAGGGAACAAAGCCAATGAATGTCCACTACATCCCAAATATGGCCCCAATCCAATTGAAGTAAAATTGGAAATGACTGAGAGGAATTCTGTGCTTTTTCTTCTGAGACATCAGAAGTAAAATGAGAGAAATAACCAAGTAAACTAATATATGATAGTCTCAATGTCCTCTGGATTGAGTGAGGAGAGAGGCTGGTGGTTTGAAGTAAATATTTTAAACAATGTGTAAAATGATTCAAGAAGTTATTGTGAGTTATAAGGATAAACATAAACTGTTTTCATGTTTTCTGTCTGTGATCAACTAATTTCCACATAATTACAACATCTTTTGCAAAACATCCTATAACATTTTTAAAATAAGTTAATCACCATAATACAAGAACAGCCAGAATTTTATTGGAGAGAAAGTCAATAGGGTAACAGCAACTTCTGGATCTTTAGGAGGGTAACAAGTCTTCCACTTCTAAATTCAAGAAAGGCGTGATAATTTCCCGTAGTTCCCACATTCCACGGCGCCCAAGCATTGTAGGGAGCACTCTTTCAAAGATAAATGTAGCATCAAAAAACAGTATATAACATGAAAGTCCAGTAATGGTGAGGACATAAAACATGATGAAAATCCTCAGTGCACGTTTCCTACAAGGAAAGAAAACATCTGTGTTAAATAATTCAGAAGAAAACCATATTGATGTGGCTCCTGGTTTCTTTACCCAGGTAGCTCTATAACTTCAAGTAAGTGACAGAACTTCTCTTGACTTTAGTTGACATCTGCAAAAGCAGGAGCTTAGAGCGGATGACCTATTAAGATCATCCCAGGGCTGGCATTGGAATTCTACGATTCTATAGCCCTGAAACAATGACACCCTCAATATTGTGAGTTTCCTTTGAAATGTTCTTCTCACAGTCTACCAGATTATTGTCATTTTTACCTTACTTGTGAGGTATATGATGCCTGTCTGGGGGGAAATGAAGGCACAGGCAGTTAGTTTATCCTCAGGACACAAAATACAGTGTGACAAATGGAATTCAGTTCTCTCTACACCAGTTTTGTTCTGGCATCAGACTTGCCTTTATAAAGTAATATAGGCTTTTTCAAATCTTTGAGGACTCCTTCTTCTAGGCTATACCTATGATAGACTTAATTTATTTGCTTTTAAGTCCTGGCATTATTATTTTCTAACTATGAATGCAATACGTGATTAGGGTAGAAGATCTGGAAATCCAGAAAAACACCAAAAAGAAAAGAAAAGTCACAGATAATCCAGTTACTTGAAGTTAATTACCGTCTATAATACACTTCAGAAGAGAAAATCTAGAGCATAGTTAAAGCTAGCTATGAATCTATTTTGTGACTCAACTCAGTGGATTCTATAAACATAAGCTAAGTTTCTCGGCATTATCACCACTAGCTATCTATTAGTAGTAGTACAAATAATTGCTTCTACTGGACACATTTATTAAAGAGCCAGTGTTCTTGAAATACTCTGTTAGGAAGAGGCTTTGAGGGTTGTTAAAATGAAGTGCCCTCAAGAAGCACTAAATCCAGATTTGTTCTCTCTTATGAAAAGAAAAATGTGACTTACCCAAAACATACCTAGTAAATAAACACTATTCTTTCTAAATTCCAAAATGAGTCATCTTTAAAAATGCTAAACTGGAACATTTTTAAAGAGACACATTTTAAGATTCATTTTTAAGAGAAAAACAAATTTTCTAAATTACAGATAATTTAGAAAACAAAGAAATGAAAAAATTATAACCCCCCTTTAATAT
>NW_011903217.1:0-2776 GCF_000151845.1 Pteropus vampyrus | reverse complement strand
CACCAGAGGGCTGAGTAACTAGTGTAAGTAATATTTCATTATTTATTAATATTACTTTGTGTAGAGAATAAAGAGACTTTGCTGAAAAATAATTCTGACTGACATCTGAAACTTTCACTCACTGGCTTATAAAATGACCTATTATTTTCAGGGATCTAACAAGGAAAAGGCATACCCCCCCAGATCATTGGTGAAAAAGTCCTCTAAAACTCACAGCAATCAAAGAATTTGTTTGAGTTGCACCTGAGACTTACAGGTACCTGAACAACTTTATCAGCCTATCTTCAATGTTCTGTACTACCTGAATCTTCAGAAGACCCAGGAGCTGAAAAGAAATTCTCTCAAAAACAAGAAACAGCCTGGGCCACAGAGAATAGTGGAAGACAAAGGGCAGAGAGGTGTGATGAATTATGGAGGTTGCCAACTCATGGGCCCAAATGAGGACAAATATATCTATTACATGAAAGAAATGGGCCAGAGGTGATTGACCATATCAAAGTAGAAAGAGCACACACTCTAAAGCCCAGCCCAGTCTAAAGGTACCATACAGAAATATCACTCAATGTGGATGAGTCTTCCAATATTTTAAAGGAAGCACTGGAAGCTCCTAATTTCTACATGTTAGCTCAAAAGAATTTTAAACACTGTAGGAGCCAACAAAAACACATTTTTAGGGTCGATTTGACTTGTGAGCCTATGGTTGTAACCACAAAGTTTTGCCTTCAAAGGTAAAATAGAAGAGTAAAATACTATTGAGATTTCCAAGGAGGGGAAGGTTGGGTATCTTTTGAAAATTATCAATGTGTGTTTTTTTTCCCCCCTGCCTTTCTGAGCACATGACATTGCCCTAATCTACTTAAAACATTGAATCATCTCCTGGCCTGGGGCAAAGATTAGGAATTTTTCACAGAAAAAAAATTTAAAGAGAAATACCAAAGTAAATGAGTAGAAAATTTATGTCCACAGCTGTTAAGTTTCTGGAGTGATGCTGCTTGGAAAAATCTCAGTGCACTTTACCTGACTAAATTCAGGTATTTTAAAGAGCTCATCAAACCAGTCATTAATTACCCATAATTTGTTCATACCCTAGCAAGCAAGTAGGAGATATATTTTAAAAATTCTTGGAATTCAGACTCCACAGGCCTTGCTCAGTTGTCACGTTTATTCGTAGTTGCCCAAATCATGGGATGGGGTGGGAGGATGAGGAGCACATAGATTTGCAAGTGTCGATCTCTGCCAGCCTACTACCGTGTAACCAACTGGCCAAGAGCTCAGTCTTTAGTAGCAATCTCAATTAATTTCTCTGCTCTGTTTCTTCCTATATGGTTGACCCTTAGTCTAGGTACTTAACCTCTCTGAGGCTTAACTTCCTTCTCTGTACAATGAAGAAAACAGTAGTAATGATCTCATAGGTTTTAAGGAGTAAATGAGATAATATATGTAAAGCATTGAATTCAGTAGTGACATATCATAAATATTCGATTCATAGTAGTCATTATGACTACTCATTAATTCCCCATTGTGTTCAGCTCTTGACTAACTTCTCTTTCTGGCGATGACAACTAGTTTTAGTGCTCTGACATCTCCTGAGCTAATCTAGGGCTGACCGCAGTTGCCTCTCTAGCCCTGGTTCCTGCTCAGATGTGTGAGGTGAAGAAAATTTCACACTGGTGGTGGCCTGAGTTTCTAAGTTGCTGCTTCTTTTCTGTTTAGTTATATCACAGGAGGTGACAAAGTCCGGGCAAAGTACAGCTGTTTAAGATCTCAGGATTTGTAGCCAGATTGCTCTGATTCTGCCACTCACTTAACCTCTGTTCTTCAATATCCTCATCTGTAAAATGGTGATAATAAGAGTACCTACCACATTATTACTAGTCTTAGTTTGGGAGGGTTAAGTGATTAATTCAGAAAACATACTGTGTATAGTGCTGGGTGCGTAGAGCACTCAATAAATGATAGGTACTGCTATTATTTTTAATTTATGGATGAATAAATTGAGATTCAGAATTATATATGTTAAGTATCAGAGCTGTGATTTGAATCCAAGTCAGTATTGTATATCATATATTGTGTTCAATTTTAAACAGTATTTTTTCCCCAAAATAAATCTCTCATGGAATTCTAATAACATTATAAATGGCCGTTAAGTGGTTGAAGGGATATGCAGATGCAAGCAGGAAATGTGAAGATCATGGGTGGGCTTGTGGCCTTCCCTAGGCCTTATATCGCTATCAGAGATACCTCCTCCAACCCTTGGACTACAGTACTAGTTTTCTAATGCTGCTGTAACAATTTACCACACATTTGTGACATCGAACAACACAAATTTATCATCTCACAGTTCTGGAGGTCAGAAGTCTGACACAGGTCTCACTGGGTCAAAAATCGAGGTGTCAGCAGAACTGCATTCCTTTTTAAAGGCTCTAGCAGAGAATTTGTTTCTTCTTCCAATTTCTAGAGGCCTTCTGCAATCCTTCACTAGTGGCTCATTTGTTCTATTTTCAAAGCCAGCAACAGCAGAGTCCTCCTCACATCACATGTTTCTGACCCTTCTGTTATAAACTTTCTCTCTGTTCATAGCCAGGATAGGTTCTCCAATTTTAAGGCCTTACCTGATTAGATTGAGCTTAGTAGAATAACCCAGGATGATCTGATCTCAGAGTTCATACTTTTAGCCACATCTGCAAAGTCTGGGATTAGGGCATGAACATCTTTGGGAAGGTGGGAACAGTATTCTGCCTATCACAGCTAGACAAAATACATTTTGAAAATCATC
>NW_011903216.1:0-2116 GCF_000151845.1 Pteropus vampyrus | reverse complement strand
GGGTGGGAGATGCCGGCTCCAACCCAGTCACCAAGGATGGAAGCCTGTGACGGCCCGAGTGCCAAGGGCATTTTAAAGACTAGACCAAGTTAGGAGAATGGCAGGAAAACGTGTTTGCAATATTAACTCAAGGGTTTTCCCACTTGGCCATCCACTGCCCCACCTTCCTTGAACTTTAAAGCAACTGACTTCCAGGCCCTTTGCTTCAGGTGAGGAATGTGACAGAGAGGAGAGCAGGACCTGGTCTCAAATTTTAAAAGCCTAAAGCAGCTCCCCCGCTACCCACATGGACAGGACTCTGGATCTAGCCTAAGTATTTGGGTTACGGGATGAGAGGGTGATTTCCTCTGAACATGAAAAAGATCCCTCTAGGTGGGGAAGCGGGGGAGAAGGCAAGGCAATGACAGTACAGAAACGGTGGTTCCTAGGGTGAGAGTAGGGGATGTCCTGTGCCCTGAGACTGGAAAGAGCCCTGGGGGAACCCAGGGAGGAAATGGCTTGTGTGGCATGTTCAGGCAGAGGTGTCGCCTTGGTTTCTAGAGGTTCACGTCCCAGTGTGATTCAGAGCAAGTTCCTTCCCGAGACAGCTGCAGGAGTGGCAGTGACGCTTTAGCTTTAAAAGGACCATGACCTTGAAAGGTCTCCTGTTCCACTGACTGTGGGCTGACTAGGGGAGTGATGTCTCACTGGGCGTGTAGGGCAGCTGCACTGCATACCCCCAGAGATCTATGTAGTAGATGGAATTTCAAAGATCTCTACCCTTCCCTGAGGCACTCTCCCATCACCTGGTTATTCAAATGCCAATTTCTTACGGCAGGGCAGGGACTTTGCAGGTGGAATTAAGGTTACTAATCAGCTGACGTAAAGTAGGGACGTTAGCGTGGAAACCCAGGTGAGCCTGAGGGAACCAAGCAGAAAAGGAAGGCTGAGGCGTCCATCAGGCGCAGCAGAGGGCCAAGCCGGAGATTTTTCCAGGCGTGAGAAGGATTTACTGCCTGGTTGGTGGTGCTAAGGGCCTGTGTGCAAGGCCCAGAGAGACCTCTGGGAACCAGGGTGACCCCGCAGACAGCCAGCAGGGGAATGGGGACCTCACTCCCTCAGCTACTGCAGGAGTAGAACAGAACTGGGCCGTAAAGCCTGAATGCGCGCAGAAGACGGCTGTCCCTAATGTCTCTGGTAGAAGCCCCGCTCGGCCGTGGCTGATTTTAGTGCCTGACCTACAGAAACCGTGAGCTAGCATATTTGTGCTATTTTAAGCTGCTACATTTGTGGCAATTTTTCACGACAGCAATAGAGTTTTGGGATGGTGCACTTGAGTGTCTCTGGTTGCCCATGTGTCTAGAGGGTGTCACACACTGTTAACTCTGAGCTCTGTACAACCTCAAAGCACGGGGGGAGGTTCAGGGGGTGGGCAAATTCCAAATTAGATTATGCTTCTGCCAAGTGGGATGGGGATCAAAACAAATTAAATTCAGCGATAAAAAGCTTGTTTTCTGTGCACCTGAATCTGTGGGCTGAGAGTGAGACCCACTTCAGGAACTTTCATAGAGATCTCACATTCGATGGGGTTAGAATGGTGGCTTTCTAAATGCTGAGAGTTTCTCTGTCCGGGTCAGCATTTTAAAGGAATGGAGCGCAGGAGAGAGAGGCAGATAGGACAGAGACTCCGACCTGCCCTGTGCTCTGGCACCTTCCACCAGCCCAGCTGCTCGTCCTACTGGAGAAGCGCTGGGGGCGTTGCTGCTTGGGAGGAAGTGTAGTCAGCTGTGTGAATTTCTCAGAACCGCCCAAGCTTCTGCTTTGTCTGGCTTCCCAGCTGGGGAAGAGAAGGGGTTCCTGTTCCACAGCCTGAGCAATCCCTAGGACGGTCCCTGAGTGACATGTGAGAAGAGAAGGAGGGCCGAGATTGGTGGTTGCCAGAGGTTGGGGGTGGGGTGTTGGGTGAACTCAGTGAAAGGGATCAAAAGGCTCAAACTTCCAGTTATAAAATAAGTAGGTCATGGGATGTTGCGTACAGCATGGTGACTACAGTTAGTAATACTGTACTGCATGTTTGAAAGTTGCTAAGAGAATTAAATCTTAAAAGTTCTCACCACAAGAAAAAAAAATTGTAACT
>NW_011903215.1:0-2454 GCF_000151845.1 Pteropus vampyrus | reverse complement strand
GAAGCTCCTGGAGGACAGGCATGTTCATCCTGAGAGCTACTGTGAGAGGAAGAACTGAATCGATGAATGTGGCACCTCGGTCTGGGGATGTCGGGAGGTGGGGGAAGAAAGGCTTCTCCCCATGTGTTCTTGCATCCAACTTGGCTTCTCGAAGTGAAAATAGCAGTTGAGTCTGTTTTTCCAACTTTTCATTTTCCTTCGAAACAGAGCTGCATTTCATCAAAACCTCCAAATATTTATTTTAACATTCCTCCTATAATTTAAAATTATTTGCTGTATTCTAGGGGATGTTTTATGTTTCCTGTTGTGCAATGGCTTTTTGTCTTCACCGTGCAGCCAGCAGTCTCCATACCTTGTCACGTGCGGTGGCGGGGGCGGGTGGCAGGCTATCATCTCCCAGAGCCAGGGTGCCTCCTTTGCAGCCAGGAGCTCTGAGGGTCACGACTGGACAGCACAGGCGAGGCCTCCTCTGGTCTCCAGAGGCAGCCTGTCTGACAGTGGAGAGTAGATGTGTAGGGTTCTTGTTCCACCTCGGCCTAGGTGGCCTGGGGTAACTGGCTTTCCCTCTTGAGACTCATTTTCTTCAAGTGTGTCCACTCTTGCGGTTTCCCACACCCTGTTCCGTGTGGATGACTTTACGTGTGCAGTATCCAAATGCCTTGAATCCCATAGAAAGGGACTGGGGTTCCTGTTCTTCCCAGGACTGTGGCTATGACCAGTGAGACTCTGTCAGGCATTAGCTGGTTGTCTCTAACACTAACCTCTCTTTTAAGCAAAGAAGCAGCAAATATCAGGCGTAGAGACTTTGGTAGACAAGAGAATCTAGCCAGAATTTGAAGATTTAAAAAATAAAAATTTTTTAGAGCGTGGAGCCCGCTGCCTGGCCAGCCTCTGGTCCCTGGACACGGTGCCATTCCTACCAGCGGCCTGCGAGACACAGGGAGCCCCCAGTTGGCAGGGGCAGTGGGAAGCCAAGGAAATATAAAGACTTCTGTTGATCTAGTTTAAAAGTTCAGTGTTGAAGGTAAATGATTTATTTTTGAAGCGATAACGCAAATTTGAATTTTGATGGAGCATACATAATGCTAAAAACAATGTTTTTGCTGAATGGGGACATCCATGGGGCAGAAATATGCTTAGAATCAATGCTGCCCCACAAGCAATAATTGCATCAGCATATTCTCCTAATCACAATAGAAGCTGAGACTGTCAAAATGTATAACTATGAAGTAGAGAAACTAGACCACAAAATCCACGTGATGAAGCCCACAGTGAGTTAAAAAGCAAAACAAAAGAAACTTCAGCGGGGCAGTCCGTGCTCTCTGTGCTGCCTGCCACGGTTGGCTTCGGAAGTGTTAGAGCCTTTGTAAAGGACACCAAGTGGCCCACGATGGCATCGAATTGTTTTATAAACGAGTCCTTAAATTTTTTTTTTTTTTTGCATTTTATTCAAAATCCACTGGAAACTTCAAATTTTGCAATGAATACTGTACCAGAAACTTCATTTCCTGGAGCTTTTAAGTGAAGCACAATTATCACCAGGAAAACTTGCTCACGGAAAGATGCTGAAATGTTTTCCCTACAAAAGCCAAGAGGAGCAGAGGGATCAAATTCTGGGACTCCGGGCCGGGGATTTCATGTGCAGTGCTACAGTTTCAGTCTGGAATGTTCTGGACTTGTGGAAGAATCTTCTGATGAAGTCCACATTTTTAAATTGGATACATTTATATTCTGTACCCAAATGGAATGTTGTTGAGACAGCCTAAGATTTTGAAACATTTAAATTTGTTAAAACATGCAAAAGAATTGTAAATTGAGACAACTTGTTTGATGAGTTTCGGCTTGTGAAATATTTGTCGATTAGCAGTTCTCTGAATGGAAACAGAAAGACAGCACCTGCCCAGATGTCCAGGCTGAAGAAGCCACACATGGCCACATGGATAAAATAGAATTGAGAAAATCCTCAACTTAGTTAAATTTGCTTTGCGCTTATCAGGTCTGTCAGTAACCATAGCAAGAGTATTTTTTCAATAAAATATTACACTTTAAAGAGTCATTAAGGTGTCAACCATTTTGAATTTATCAATCACAAAAAATATAACACTAAAGAAGATTGGAGATCATCTGTGAAAAAATAAAACTAATAAATAATGAAAAAATATTCTTAAAAAAACAGTGACATAGTATTAGAGCCAGGTATATTTGAAAAATGAATTAAAGTTTGTAAATGTGTAGCAGATTTTTTTTGATGTCTAGATAATAAAGACAATTTTTTTTTTTTTTTAGTTTTGCTTTAATATACACTGATTTGGCTTGAAATAATTTATTTTTGACAAATTTAAATAGAACTATTTTATAGGTTCTATAGTTTATAATATAGAACTGAATTATTTTTAAAAAATAAAAATGTCAGACAATAAATAGATATTTTGAAAAAGTATACATCTTAAATAT
>NW_011903214.1:0-1939 GCF_000151845.1 Pteropus vampyrus | reverse complement strand
CTAGGTCTATGACTTTGGGTTAGGCAATTCACTTCTCTGAGCTGTTATTTTCTATTCAGGAAATAATACCTACCCTGTAAGGTAATTTATATTTTCAAATAGTCTATGTTTGACTTCTAATAGGGTCTTTCATATTATAAGTGATCAACAAATACTTGTAAGTATTATGTGGGTTTTTTTTTCTGCTTAGTTCTCATTTTCTTGGAAACAAATCAAGTGCCCATTAACTAATGAATAGATAAACAAAATATGGATAAACAAATCAAGTGCCCATTAACTAATGAATGGATAAACAAAAATTGGAATATTTATTCAGCAATAAAAAGGAATGAAGTATTGATACATGTTACAACGTGACGAACCTTGAAAACATTGTGCTAAGTGAAAGAAACCAGAGACAAAGGCCACATGTTGTATAACTTCATTTATATTAAATGTTCAGAATAGGAAAATCTATAGAGACAAAAAATAAATTAATGAGTGCCAGAGACTATGAAGAAGAGAGAATAAGTGACCACTAATGGGTACAGGGTTTCTTTATGGAGTGATAAAACATTTCTGGAATTAGATAGTGGTGATGTTTGTACAGTCTTTCGAATGTACTAAAAACTGTTAAAGTGTACACTTTAGAAGAGTAAATTTTATGTGAATTATATTTCAATTAAAAAAAATGATAACATGTTCAAGAAGAACTACACAGCTACAATGCTTAGATAACCAAAATCTTGTGGAATATCTATAGATTTTGCTTTAAAAAATTTTATCACATTCCAGTCACATTTAAAATGTGAGCTACTTCTCTTCTTGGAAATTCCCTATAATAACAAACATGAAAATTACAAACAATCGTAAAACCCATCATTGATGAAACTAGAAAATAACAGAAACCTTAAAACAAAACAGCAATTATTTATTTATCAAATATTTTCCCAAAGCAGTATCAAGCTGGGTTGGTGGAAAGTAATGTAGAAAAGACATTTAGGCTGCAGACCTCAGAAGAACAGGAAAATTATGTTTCTTAAAATCAGATTGAGAGGAACAACCTGAAGTATAAAACCTAAATTTGGATTACGGTGGTAGGAGCTTCCTTAGACTCAGTTTTGTTCCAGGAAGTAGAGGAGACATTGATTAGTAAGGACCATCTCATTTGCAAAGAGACGAATCTCCATACAGGGATTTACATAGCCCAAAATCTAGCATCTGTCTTTTTCTGCTGGATGGGGAGAAGTAAAAGCTAAACAAACCCATGGGCAAAACCCAAGCTCTTAAGAAAAGTTTCTGCTTCCCTAGAAAAGAGTTTCATCTATCCCTTTCCAATATATATTGCCTACAGAAAGCTGCTTCAGGAAAAAATGATGTCCTTCAATAGTTAATCAAAAAAGATAGAGGAGGGAGAGGAGGATGGAAAGAAATGGTGAAAACAACTAAAGAATACGAGCTGACAAATTGAATCCAGTGAAACTTATGGCAAAGATTTTAATTTAATGATGTAAGCTTTAACTGAAGTAAGAGCACAAAGCAAAGATACAGATGCTCCAGAATAGCGCTCCAAAGGGGTATAAGAAAAAAAATAACAGAAATAAAGATGAAATCACAAGGACAAGAGAGAATTGATATTGTTAAAGATATAGTAGGAGTCCATCAAAAGTGAGCAAAATAAAATGGTTAGCTAAAATTATTTTAAAAGATTAGATAGAACATTGCAGTTATGGAAGACATGTGCAGTTGCCTTGCCAGTTGCATAGAGTCCCAAGAGGTGATTATGAAAAGGTGATGTTTGGATAGGAGACTAATGAGTTTAAGTGGTTATGCCCTCCTCATATGGAGTTGTCCCCCAAAGAGTTGTTGTTGCTCAGGGGAGAGGTGAATGTAACTTCACAGTTACAGTTTTTTCACATTCAGAGGTGGCCTGAATAATCTACCCCACAGCAATAACTTG
>NW_011903213.1:0-2760 GCF_000151845.1 Pteropus vampyrus | reverse complement strand
AAAGGCTTCAAAGTGAAAGAAAGGAGGGCATTTCTGAGGGACAGAAAGTAGGTCAGGATATCCCAGCAATGTGAAGAGAGGAATTAGAGATAAGACTGGAAAAGCCAGCAGGTTAGCATTTACCTCAAGTCCTGGATTTATTTAGAGGAGTGACATGATCAGATCTCCTTTGTACAGATATGGAAAATGGGATTCCAGATAGGACATTTTTGGCATACTGCAGGCATGAGATGCTGGTGGCCTGAGTCAGGGAGATAGCAGGAACTTGGAGAGAAGCAGACAAACTGAAGTGAGATTTAGGAATTGTGCAAACAGAATTTTGTGACTGATGAGGTATATAGAGTGAGGGAGAGGGGAAAATCAAGGAAAGATGTATATATGTACATATATATAATTTTAAAAATAATATATATTTTTTAATTTTTTACTTTTCAATTACAGTTGACATTCAATATTATATTAGTTTCAGGTATATAGTTGTTAGTCTTGCGCCCACCTGACACCATATATAGTTATTGCAATACTATATTCTCAAAGCTGTACTTTATATCCCAGTGACTATTTTGTAACTACTAATTTGTACTTCTTAATTCCTTCACCTTTTCACCCAGTCCCATAACCCCCACCCATCTGCCAACCATCAGTTTGTTCCCTGTGAGTTGTTTTGTTTGTTCATTTATTTTGTTTTTTAGATTCCATATATGAGTGAAATCAGGTGGTATTTGTCTTTCTCTATCTGACTGACTTCACTTAGCATACTACCTTCCAGGTCCACTCATGTTGTTGCAAATGATAAGATCTCATTCCTTTTTGTGGCTAGGTAATTTTCCATTGTATATATGTACCACATCTTCTTTATCCATTCATTTTTTGATTGGAGCATTTTATTCATTTATATTTAAAATAATTATTGATAGGTATGTAGTTAATTGCTATTTTATTTTCTTATTGTTTTGTAGTTCTCTGTTCCTTTCTTATTCTTTTACTCTCTTCTCTTGTGTCAGCGCCGAGCTTATCGAGAAGGGAAGGTTCTGGTAGTGAGACGCCCAATTGGAAGAATGCACAAGAGGCCACATGAAAATGAACGGCAGGCACCAACTTTATTGTTTCTGTTGGGGGAAGTTCAGTTATATTGCGGGGAGCACTCTTTTGTTCTTCTTCTCCTCCCCTTCTTATGCTCCCCTTCTCTCCAGGGGACCACATAGGCTCCACACTTTTCAGAGTACAATAGTGGCGTTCGGCCACACATGCGTGGTATAATAAGCTGAATTATGTTTACATATTTTAGGCACAGGCACCCTACTACACTAATGTAACATTCTAAATCCCAGGTCCTATTCCTAGTTGCAAGCCTGGATCACAGCCAGACCTGGGACCAGCCAGGCCTGGGACCCACAACTTGTATGGTGATGACTTTCTGTAGTGCTGTGTTTGAATTCCTTTCTCTTTATTTCTCATGTATCTCTTGTAGATTTTTGGTTTGTGGTTACCACGTGCTTCATATAAACCAATCTATGTTTACATCAGTCTACTTCATGCTGATGGTCGCTTAAGTTTGAAGACTTTCTAGAATCACTACCATTTTTACTTACCCCCTTCACATTTATGTTTTTGTCATTTTTACTTCTTTTGTGTTTATATGTATCCCTTAATTTACTGTTAAAATTACACATGATCTTCCTACTTTTGCCTTTTAACTTTTGTACTAGCTTTAGTGTTGGTTGATCCATCGCTTTTCTTATGTGTGTGCCTGTAAGAATTTTTTCATTTTTTTTTTTTAGAATTCTTTTTCTTTGTGACATTTTCTTAGTCATTCATTTATTTATTCTTCTTAAAGATAAACATTTTTTTGTAATACTGGTTTGGTGATGAACTTCTTCAGCTTTTTTTTTTTTGTCTGGGAAGCTTTTTATTTCTCCTTCAATTCAGGCAAGTCTGTGCTTGGTGCCCTTAAGAGGACACCTGGGTCTACAACAGCCCTCCATCTCACCTGGACTGAGTCCCCGCCGATTTTCACAGCCAGCTGTTGCGGGGACTTCTTTTCTTGGCACTGGTGATTTGAACTGGGGAGCCCAGTGTGGGGCTGAGATCCCTCACTCTTCAGTGGGGACGGCTGAAGCCAAGATATTCCTACAGATTCTTAACTGCCACGCATGGCTATGGGACTAGCCTGTTCCATATCCCCACTTCTCCTACCACTCAATATGGCTTCTTTATATCCTTAGTTATAATTCTGTTTGGTTAGATTTTAGATGCTTCTCAAGGGTGGTTGTTCTGTAATTTAGTCGTAATTTTGATGTGGTCATAAGAGGAGGCAAACAAAGCATTTACCTACTCCATCACCTTGACTGGAAGTCTATATATTTAATTATTTTTAAATTAATTAATATTAACTTTATTTGCTCTGGGGCACTTTGTATATCCCTAAAACTAAATTGGAAAGCTATTCTTGGAAGGTAGGAAACATGAAGAAAGAGAGAGAGAGAGTTTACACAACTTATCAATACATAAACAGCATTCTGGGTGATTTACCTTATTTAAAGGAAATTTTTCTGTATTTCTAAAGATTTAAATAGCTTAAGTAAGATATTTAACAAAGACTAAAGTAGTGTAAGGTAAGGGCTGGAATAAAAACCAGAGAATGGAGCTTCTCTTTTTATTGCTATACTTACTAAGGCATTGATGACTGTACTTCAGAAGTAAATGGAGAACAAAACAGCTCCTAAATTACACTTAGCTTTCTTCAGCAACATAAGAATT
>NW_011903212.1:0-1306 GCF_000151845.1 Pteropus vampyrus | reverse complement strand
AAATAAGAATAAAGATAATAGCTGTTATTGTTTTAAGCATGTGCATTGTAGTAGGGCTTAACGGCATAGTGATTAAGAGACACACTCTCCTGGGAGGGGAAAACAACTAGTTATATCACCCGAGGTAAATTATTTAAACATTCAAGGCCTCAGTTTCCTCATCTGTAAAATAAAAAAGATATAATAGTTTTTATGGCATGGTCTTATTAAAAGTATGAGATGAGATAATGCATATAAATTGCTTAGAACAGTGACACAAGTAATTACTTAGGAAATGTTAGCTGTTAAAGTTTATGAATGATGGAACTAGGGTTCAGAAAGTTTAAGGCACACAGTTAAAAACTGAAGACAAAGATTCAGACTTAGGTTTCTTAGCAATAAAAACATGCTCTTCTCTTTTTTTTCTACCTCTCTATTGTTAATGATTTTACTGTCTTGTAATTTTCAGAAAACGAGCAGAGTCCTGAGCTAAACTGCTGGGGCTTAAATCTCAGCCTGCTATCTCCCAGCTGTGCAACCTTAAGCAAGTTAACCTTTTTCTACCTCTGGTGACTCATGTCTACATTGTGGATTATAATACCTAGATATGCTGTGATAATCAATTAAAGAATGTAACTGAAGTGCTAAAAATAGTGCCTGATGCATAGTGAGTACTATATAACATAGTTACCAACACCATCAGCATTATTATTACCATTTGTTTTCAATATTGTTTCAGCTATTGTTTTTAGGTCTAATTTCAGTAATTACTATTTTCCTTAAGAGCAGACACAATATCACATTATTTATAAATTCCTACCAATAGATATTTACAAAGTAGATATCAAGCAACAATTTTCTGATGATAGAAAATCAGTTCTAGGAGTATTGATTTTTATTTCTTGACAATAAAATATTTATAGTATGGTTTTTAATATCATTTTATAGGTCTATATACTAGTACTTAAGGTCTTAAAATGATTACAATTTCTTAAACCCCAGCATCAAATATCCTGAAGTTATTTAAAATCCTTATCATCTTACCATAATTCTCATACTTTGGTAGCCCTATACACTCAACAATGTAAATTTCCAAAAAGAATTATTTCACTTGATGGGGGAGGGGAACCTTTTCATATTGTATACATATGTCAAATCATCATGTTGTACACTTTATATATCTTACAATTTTATTACTAGTTATATCTCCATAAAGCTGGAAAAATAAACAATTAATGTCCTCTAGCAAAAAGCTCCAGTTTTTAACTGTGGGAATTGCTTAGACACAATAAGAATATTGTTCAATGAAAATTTAGAGAACTATTAG
>NW_011903211.1:0-1834 GCF_000151845.1 Pteropus vampyrus | reverse complement strand
CAGCATCATACATCTTGTATCTACCGTGTCTATTTTTAAAACAAAAAATTTTTTCAATTATAGTTGGTATACAATATATTAATTTTACATTTATATAGTGATTAGACATTTATATAACTTAAGAAGTGATCACCCCAATAAATCTAGTACCCATCTGACACCATACTGTTATTACAATATTACTGACTATAGTTCTTATGCTATACTTTATATCTCCATGACTATTTTGTAACTACCATTTTGTACTTCTTAATCCCTTTCCCTTTTCACCCATCCTCCCAACTCCCCTTCCATCTGGCAACCCTCAAAATGTTCTCTATATCTATGAGTTTGTTTTTTTGTTCATTTATTTTGTTCTTTAGATTCCACATGTAAGTGAAATCACATGACATTTGTCATTCTCTGACTTACTCCACTCAGCAGAATACCCTCTAGGTCTATCCATGTTGTTGCAGATAGTGAGATTTCATTATTTTTTTTTTTTAATTCTTTATTTTTTTTATGGTTGGGTAATATTCCATTGCATATATGTACCACCTATTTTTTGCCTTCATATCTTGGCTATTGTAAATTATCCTGCAATGAACATATAGATGTACATATCTCTTCAAAATAGTATTTTGGGTTTATTCAGATAAATACTCATTAGTGGGATTACTGAGTCCTTGTCTCTTGTTATGGCCTTTGTTTAAAGTCTATTTTGTCTTGATATAAGTATTGCTACTCCATTTTTTTTGTTTCCATTTTCATAAATTATCTTTTTCCATCTCTTTAGTTTCAGTCTATGTATCTTTATATCTGAAGTAAGTCTCTTATAGGCAACACATGTAAAGTTCTTATTTTCTTACCCATTCGGCTACCCTATCTTTGGATTGGAATATTTAATCCTTTCATATTTATGGTAATGTTGATAGATATGTAGATATTGCCATTTTATTATTCATACTTTTGATCTTTTTTTCTCTTTTTTTTCTTCTTGAAGAAGTCCCTCTAACATTTCCTGTAATACTGGTTTGGTGGTGGTGAACTCCTTTAGCTTTTTCTTGTTTGGGACACTCTTTATCTGTCCTTCAATTCCAAATGATAGCTTTGCTGGGTAGAATAATCTTGGTTGTAGGTCCTTGCTTTTCATCACTTTGAATATGTCATGCCTATTCCATCTAGCCTGCAAAGTTTCTATTGAGAAATCATCTGACAGTCTTATGGAAGCTCCCTTGTACATAACTGCATTTCTCTTGCTGCTTTAAGACTCCCTCTTTGTCTTCAACTTTGGGCATTTTAATTATGATGTGTCTTGGTGTGGGCCTCTTTGAGTTCATCTTCTTTGGGACTCATTGTGCTTCCTGGGCTTGTATGTCTATTTCCTTTGCCAGGTTAGGGAAGTTTTCCATTATTACTTATTGTTCCTTATTCTCTCTCTTCTCCTTCTTGTACCCCTATGATGCAAATATTGGTATGCTTAACGTTGTCCCAGAGGCCCCTTATTACCTTAATTTTTTTGGATTCTTTTTTCTTGTTGCTGTTCTGTTTAGGTGTTTTCTTCTATCTTCTAAATTGCTGATTTGATCCTCTGCTTCATCTAATCTACTGTTGATTCCCTGAAATGTATTCATTTCAGTTATATTCATTTCTGACTGGTTCTTCTTTATGTTTTTTTTTTTTTAAATCTTCATTTTTATGTTTTCTATCCCTTTGTTAAAGTTCTCACAGAGTTCCTTTACTCTTCCTCTAAGTTCATTGAGTATCCTTATAACTAGTGTTTTGAACTCTGCATCCAGTAGGTTACTTATCTCCATTTTGTTTAGTCCTTTTTTGGAGCTTTGTACTGTTTTTT
>NW_011903210.1:0-2308 GCF_000151845.1 Pteropus vampyrus | reverse complement strand
CGTCCTATAGGCTTTATTTTTCTAGAAGTGGTGATAAGATTCCGTTTTTAGAGAAGAGATATAGAGGGGTTTCTTCCCTCAACTGATAATTTCTCTCTCCTTCTTTATAAATCCTCTCTTCTTCCGGTGGCCTGGGTTGACAGGCCGGAGACACTCCATGAACTCCAAGCACCTTGAATGTAAATTACACGCATGCCGGTGTTAAATACTTGACATCTAGATAGCACGTAGGTCTTAATTCCCCAGGAGTGAGAGGGGACCAAAGCATCCGTGTCCATTTACTCTGTATCTCCACGGCCACCAACATAAGTCTCCAGCGCTCCGGGCTCACTCAGTTGTAATGGGGCTTGAGGTTTTACCGACATCCTAGAGGCAGTCTTTAAATTTTGCACAACTCGCGATGACAAAAAAAAAACCTTCTCAGGTTCAAGTGCACTATCAACTTGGACTCTTCAGTCGGTGCCATCCATATACCACGAAAGGAACGATGTCCCAAACACGCCTGGATAGGAGGGGCTGACTGTCTGCAACAAGTGTTCCCACACTGGCCTCTCTGGGTTGGGAGATGGAGTCCTTCAGGGCTCGGGCTCCAAGGAGGACATGGGGCGAAGCCCACAACTGTCCTAAAATGCTGCTTCTGTGTGTCTGAGCCAACGGCGTCAAATGGCTGCACAACACAGAAGCAAGTCTCGTGGGGATACTGATTAAACGTACGGGACCTTTAACCACTCTCCGAGCCTCAGAAAGGATGTTTTAACTCTTTAGGCTCCTCATGTTAACAGGCAGGTGAGAGACTGGATGGATCTCATTTTAGGTCTGATAGGTAAAAACAAGCATTCATCCAAAAGCAATGCTTTAGGATCCTTAGGGAGACAATACAGCCTGCCTTCTTTGGTTTGTTGAGATATTAATTAGACTTTGCACAGAAAATCAGTCACCTAACCAGCTGAGGGATTTTCATGCCAACTTATTGACCAAGAACAACAGAAAAAGCACATTCAAAGCAAAGAGCTACACTGAGCAAATTCAAAAGCGATTTAATAGGCACTATTTTTTCCTTATGCAGAAAAACGTAAGTCTGTTGAAATCTTTCAACTCAGGAGCTATATTTAGTTGCGTGAGACACTCACTATAAAGCTATGTCATCGTCAGTGGCCCCGGCTGTCCCCGGGCACCTGGGGGAATGATTCATGTGACTAATGACAGACTCGCGGCACGTGGAGAGCGTCATACATCTTCCACGTGTCATGATAAAAGATGTTATCGGCGCAGCAGAAAGGGCTTTATCCGTACCTGGCACCGACCCCAGGGAATCCGAACCCTAAAACCTCAGGAGGTGACAGGTGTGAAGCCCGCTGTGGCCTGCCGGTCGCGGAGCTGCAGAGTCGCGTAGGTCTGCAGTGGTCGCTGGTGCGATGCCCCGGGCCGTGTCCAGCCGGACTGGGAGCTGTGCAGCCCTAGAGGCCGCAGACAAAATCAGAAACAGCCCGAGGTTTATGAAGTCCTTTCTCTTTGTTAAACCGTTGACCAAATCTCAGGAAGTGAGAAACAGAGGCAGGTGTCGGGGCGGTGATAACTGTAGAATGTTCTAGCGATGGGGGCCTGCGTTGGGGGCTTCGTGTCCGTTCGGAGGCTCCGTGCGCGTGGAGCCCGCTGGCCATGCTCGCGGCGGGCCTAGAAGGAGGCAGCCTCTGCGGGGCGTCCGTCCGCACCCCCACCCCCACCCCCGGGGACGAGGACGCACCCCTCAAGGCCCTGGTCCCTGGAACGCGGTGGCGGGGAGCAGCACAGGACGCAGCACGGAGAGGAAGTCAGGGTTTAGGGGCAGGCGAGGGGCGCCCAGCCTCTGCCGTGGCCCCAGGTGAGGCGAAGGCAGCTCCCCTGGGAAGGAGCCTGGGTGGTTAAGGTGCAGACACCCCAGGACTGAGTGGGGCGGCGGACCCGCAGGTCTCTCTCCTCGAGGGCCTTGGGTGGGGGGTGGGGGGAGGGTGGCCACCTCCCCCGGTCGCCTCCGCTGCCCCACGCGGCGTGGATGCCCCTGGCCAGTACGTGAGCACTGACTCGTCCAGGAGGGAATGGAGACGCCCAGGAAGGGAATGGGGACACCCAGGAAGGGAATGGGGACACAGGGAAAAGAGCAGGAGACGAGGAGAGGAAGACGAGACGACCGCGGAGGTGATCGGCGTCCATCCCGTCCCTGTCCTCCGCCTGATGGCGAGGCTGAGCAGCTCGGTCCCCGTCGGCACCTGCTGCGGGGGGACCAGCAGCAGCCCACCGGGGCCCCGCGTCACGCCCGCCCCTCTGAACA
>NW_011903209.1:0-3097 GCF_000151845.1 Pteropus vampyrus | reverse complement strand
GAATAATGATAGCAAAGGGAATGTTGCTATTTATAAAAAAAGACTATATTTTCAGCTCTTATCCATAGTAGTTATGTTATTATTTCTCTCACGGAGATTATTTTGCTAAGTTGTCTGACCTTTACATCATTAAAAAGGTCAAAATAACATGACAAAGCAAATCAAGTTTATGATGATGTACCTAAAATTAAAAAAAAAAAAATCCTTTAAAAAAATCTGCCAGCTTGACTTTGGGTATGGTTTGTCTTCAGTGGTAGAGTATTTGAGCTTCAGGGCTGAAAATCTATATTAGATTCTTGGCTCTTCACTGTTTCAGGGTGATCATGAACAATTTATTTAAACTCCATAGGCTTCAGTTTTCATATCTCAAATTGGCTTATAGTATTAACTACCTCATATGTTTTCTGGGAGCATGAAATTAATTAATTTAGGCAACGGGCTTGGAATTGTGGCTAGCACATTTTAAGACCTCAATAAATTATTATTACTGTTATTACTCATTTCTCAGAAAACTACTTTGTCCTGTTGCACGTACACAGGCCGTACACAAGTGAGACGAATTCCAAGATAGGAGATAACCTATATACTGCAAGGACAATATAAAAACATTAAAGGTGACAAAAAAACAACACTGATGTGCATTAGTTTCCTTGGATCCCCTTCATGGCTTTACAGCAATGAATATACATGTGACAATTATACATTATACTTGAGATGATTTCCACTCAAAGCCATTGGTCCTGGCTGAATGTATAATCATTGATAGAGAAAATTTCTTATAATTTATTTTCAAAATATTTATAAAACAAGTGAAAATTACAGAGATACCTTTACATTTATGAATTGATAAGGCAGAAGCAGAGTTAAAAATATTTCACAGGCTAAAATATGATTTCATTAAAGTTAATAACATTAAGGTCATCTTCTTCAGATAAATATCTTATTTAAATTATTGTTTAAATTTTCAGCACTTACCAAAACCAAGGAGAAGCAGTTAATTCAAGAATCTTAAAAATACCTCTTTAACAAAAAAAGAAATAACATAGGTTAGCTAAATGTTTATAATAACAAACAAAGAATATTTATATCTCTGTAGAAATATTTAGAACTTTCTTTAGGCATCTCATATTCTAACTACAGATAGTATATTCTTATTTTCTCTTTAATAGAGAAGATATATTTAAATGTCACAAGTAAGTATATCTAAAAAACTAAATCATATTTTAAAAAATTCTAAGAAACAAAGTGACATGCCCAAAATCAAAAGTTTGTTCATGTCAGTTCTTCTGATTGCAAATCCTATACTGTTTATAGTAGTTTATATTGATTCTCTGGGTTCAATTTCCTGCTTTCCCACTTATTCTTCATTTAAAAAAATATTTCTAAGTCATATTTTAAAAATTAAATAAAGAAATGTTAACCAAAGCTTGGTCTAGCTGTATTTTAGTTTCAGATATTTTTATAAAATGGAAATAATATTGTGTATCTTGACCTACCTCTAAGAATTGCTATAAGAATCAACTGACATATTATAAGCAAATATTTAAGAAATTAAAATTTCATGTAAATGTAATTTATCACTATAATTATTTTTATTTATTGTATTTGTGCTATATAATTTATAATTTAATTTCCAGCCTAGAAATTTTAATTTTGTTTCATCTTCTACTTGAGAACTTGTTATTCTCTATTCCATTTCTTAGCTTACTTTTACTACAGAAGATAATTCAATTTTTTAAATTAAAAATAAAAAGAGAGAACTTACTAGAGTGGGGATAATTTGGTAAGCATTTTTCCTAAAGCGATTCCATGGCTTCACAGTTGTCTGATATTGGTTAACAGTCTTGAAATATTGAGGCAAGGGGAACTTCTGATAATATTGGGTGATTTTGTTCTAGAAATAAATTAGAAGTAATTATTCCAATATCCCATGTGTCAGAGCACACCTGGACATACCAAATAAACTAAAACTTTATTTATTTGGATAAATTTCAAATAGTACCAAAAGGACCCAACCAAAGGAAAGTTTATTCATACAAAGTTAATTCTGTATTTACATTCATAGAATAAACTGTAAAATTCAGAAAATTTGTTGGTTAATTCAAACCTCAAGGCTAAAATGCTTAAGCAAAAAAATAACCACCACAACTATAAACGATAACATCAAAATAAAAAAGAAAAGAAAGACAAAGACAAGAAAAAGGGTGTATAGGAAGGCAAGAAGATAAATTTTTAATTTATTAAAATAAGTATTTCAGATTATAATTTCTTCTCCATATCTGGTGGAAAAAACACTAGTCCTTAAAGTACAGAGCACACGTGATTTGATTTCATAGAATTTATGACACTGAGCCATTGTTAATCTCTCTGAGTGTCACTTACCTTGTAGAAATAAATGAATTAACAGAGAGAGCATTTTGCATAGTATTTGTCACCTATTTTATGATTAATAAATATTCCTTTCTCCATGCTCTATTTTGAACTATCTATATGTACCTCTCTATAGATTATTTTAGGGATTAAAATTAAAATTTTAAATGCAGTGGCATCTGCCTTCAGGATAATATTCTGTTTTGAGAAAATGGAAAATCAATGGGTTTTTTAAATAACTAAGAAGTAAAGGTTGGTTGGATTCATGACTATGATATAACTGGTAAAATGGTAGAATGTTTCTGTAACAGTTTTGACTAAATATAAGAAAGACTTTTGTAGAAATGAGAATTTATAAAAAGGTTTTTTTGTTGTCATTGAGAGGATTGTAGTTCAGCAGTTTCTAAGCAGAGTCTGGGTGTGTTATAAATGCTTGTACAGAAAACTTACCAGAAATTTTAGGTAATTTATTTCTTCTTTGGTCAGCTTAGTTTTCTGCTAATAACAAGAATAAACTGTGATAAATACAAAAAAAAATATTATGAAATTATATTTAATTAGTTTTGTTTGAATGAAAATGACTTACCTGAGTGAGTACTTCAGTTGATTCCTTAGAGAAAGAAAATGAAAATCAGCTTTACTTGGTTGGCTAATCAGTAATTTTGTCTACATCATTAGAGTGGAGAAGTAGGGCTAATTATTTTAATAATTTAAGGCCAAGCCACCG
>NW_011903208.1:0-1360 GCF_000151845.1 Pteropus vampyrus | reverse complement strand
CTGTTGAATTCCAGGCTCCTGCTCCAAGCTCTGCATCACTCGGTTTGGTTGCCCAGGTTCTAAGTTGGCACTCATAGATCCAGTACAAAGGAACAGCCTGCTACATTAAAACTTTATTATTCACTGCCTCATACACTTGGACTTCTTGGTATTTTAATCTGCCCAGATAACATAATCTCTTTATTCAGTGTTAAAGAATTTTTTTTTTTTTCAAAAGTAAGTAGAATAGAAGAGAATCATGGCTCTCCTACTGACATGAAAACTAACACATGCTGAAGATTTTACTTAGCACGTTAATGAGAGAACTTGTAAGATACAACAACCAGTTTAAAAGAGAATACGAAGAACATACATCATTTTAGGTCAGAAATATTAAAATAAATGTGCCAATGAAGGCAAAGCCAGCTTCTTCAACAGTGAGGAAGACAAGTCCATTGAACTCCTACCTTTACTGGATATACTTTATCTGCATGTCTTCAGATAGCACCGCATTGCTGTCAGTTACAGAGTTATACACTAGTTCAAAGGCACAGAAAGGCACGAATCAGCTTACTAGTGAGCTCTGCTCAAGGGATCTGCAAATCCAGCCCACCACCTGTTTCTGTAAAGTTTTATTGAAACATAGCCTCCCTATTTGTTTACTTATGGTCTACAGCCACCTTCCCACCGAACAGCGGGATCAAGTAGTCACAACAGAGACCTTGTGGCCCGCAAAGCTTGAAATGTGTGATATCTGCCCCCCCCAAAAAAAACATTTGCCAGCTCCTGCCCTAGATAATGTCTAGTTTTCCACTAAAGCATCTTTTTTTCTCATACCTGCATGGCTTCATATGCTATGAAAGGCAGGTGACAAGGAATCTAAGCATTTCTTTCAGACCAAGAAATAATTGAGGGAGATAATTGGTACATTAGGTGGCTAGAGCTGAGGTAACAAAGCACCAGAGATGGGGGGGAAGCTTAACAATGGATACGTGTTTTTCACGGTTCTGGAGGCTGGAATCCTGGGAACAAGGTGTTGGTGTGATTGGTTCCTTCTGAGGGCTGAGGGAGAACCTTATCTAGGCCTCTCTCCTTGACTTACAAAGATGGTTATCTTCTCCCTGTGTCTTCACAATCTCTTCCTTCTGTGTCTGTGTCCTAATTTCACCTTTTCATAAGGATAGCAGTTATATTGGATTATATAGGGCCCAGGCTAATGACTTCACTTTAACTTGATCACTCTGTAAAGACCCTGTTTTCAAATATGATCACATCGTGAGGTTTTTGGATGAGGACTTCAAAACATGAATTTGGGAGGAAACACTCTTCAGCCCATAATGCTTGGTTAGAGGAGAATTTGTACACCCATTAGACATACTGT
>NW_011903207.1:0-2422 GCF_000151845.1 Pteropus vampyrus | reverse complement strand
GACTTTGGGCACGTTATTTCACCTCACCGAAACCTGGTGTCTTCTAGAAAACTGTTCATTTAACCTTAGAGGATTCTTGTGAGGATAAAATTAGACCGTACGTAAATGCATCCATGAAATGTTAGCCCCTTTGTTGAATTCTGTTCCAAATATTTTAACTCCTTGATGCTTCGGGAGCTCATTTTTCAGCTTTGGGTTTGCAGATGTAGTCCTGGCCTGTAGCTGGATATGTGTAACTGTCCTTTGGCCAAATGACTCATGGTGTAATTTGCGTGGAATATAACGGCGCGGAGTTGGATCATGCTGTGACGTGGTTTTTGCCGAGAGGAGACCTGCCCACCCACTGGCGGGCTGTGGTAGGGTCGAGGGCAGTGGGAGAGTCACTATGTGGAATAAGTACTTCCGAGTTCCTTAGATACACTCAACAACCTGGAGTGGAGCATTAAGCAGTTACGTAATTATACGGCAAATAGATCAACTCTTTATATAGCCAAACTCAGTAATTAGGACCGAAAACGTTATTAACTGAGTTGGTAAATGAATCCTTCAGGTATTTATCTTAACTCTCTGCGTTTCTTTGTTCACCATAAGTTATCAGCCCTGGGATAATTTACTCGATTAACTTAATCAGCACTAAGGCCCAACCGATAATTCAGATCTAAAGTATTTGCATTGTCTTTGAAATTATCTCAGCGTTAATAGAATACGCCCGCTTCTCTGCTTTTTTGTGGGGCGTTTCACCTGCAGCAGGACAATCTACCTGCCATAAAACTGTGAGCAGACGCCCTGCCTGCTCTGCCCCATGTTGGGGTTGGAAAGAGGTGAAACAAACTTTCTAATTTTAAAAACTAGATCAGCGGCCTTGTGAGAATAATAGGCAGTATCAAATATTTTAGGGCTTTGAGCCAAAGGTCTCTTGGGAGGTTTAAATACAGGATTATTCCAGGGTCCTAAAAAATTGAAAACTTAAGGATGAAGGAAAACATAAGTGGAATCGTCTATTTTAGATGAGCACGTGAAGCTGAGATATCTTGCAAGGTTAAATATCAAAATACAATTCTAGGAGAGGAAAAAAAAGGTAGAATTAAAGTTATAAAAATTGAAAGAATTCCCTGTAGACTCATGATCATTATTTTCTTCTCTTCCACCAAATCTTGTAATTATCTGTTTAGATACCCATTCATTCTTGATATATACTGGATTTAATAGAAAAGTAATATGTGCATGAATATTAATACTTCCTAAAACTCTGAAGACAATTGGCAAAGAATCAAAGTACATTGATAAATACAGCGGGGACTTGATGTGTGTGGTATCCTTCAAGAATTTCGATTATAGAAGAGCTATAATCAAAACTGGAAAAACAACAGCAAACATATGTCTCACGCTAAGTAAAAATGGAATTTCATACAACCTTAAAAGCATTAGGAAATTTTCGATTCACAGAAACTTAGGACTTCAGACAACCTTTGCCATTTCACAATTGTGGTTTTGAGTATTTCTAGTTTAAATCTGCTTTCTAGATTACAATTAAGGCATCTGGATCAAAACTGGGCTTGAGCATCTACTTAACTTGAGATGGAAGGTGATCCTTTCTAGCAGCAAACATACGAGGTTCTCCAAAAATATACCAGGTGCTTGCCGCAGAGTGGTAGGAGTTGGACCAGGAATTTCGAATAGCATCGCACATGTCCTCCTCGTCCCCTGACGATTTTTCTCTCGCACACGCTGAACCACGAAGGTTGAGGGCGCAGAGATTCCTACCCGTTTTAACTTGTTGTAAATTGGATCAGTTCAGCCAAATTTTCTTACATACGAGAACAGATGGTATGATATTTTATCATAAAATGACTTTTCCTTTGCTTTACTGTAAAAAAAAAAATGAACCCCAAATGACAGTATATTTTTCACGGACTCGTGGCCTGTTATAATCTGTGCTCGGTTCAGCTCCCTGATCTAATTTGTGGTCGACTGTGGCTTCTTTTGTGTCTGCGGTTGTATCAGATGAAAGCCCCCTTTTATAAATGGAAATATCTTTTTCTATTTACACAGTATATATGTGTTTAAAGAGAGGAAAAAATAGTTTACCCACATTTGTAAGTGAGGTTCCCATTGTTCAGATAATGGGCTCACTATTTTGCTTGTCAGCACATTCTTTTTTCAGATCAAAATTAATTATAGAACATACTCAAATGTGTACACTCTCCCTGTGTGTACACAAAGTGGACATCGGGAGAAATCGCTTGAATATTTCAGGCAAAAAAATGCTTTATGGAAAACATAATTGCTTAAGGGAAAGTAGAGAGTTCTGTTTGAGTTATTAAGAGAATTGTGTGTGCCGTTAATTTTATTTTTGTATGGGTAAAGTCACCTTTTAAATAATTCATGTTTCTTTAAGACTGAATTGTCCTCATTTGCTCGT
>NW_011903206.1:0-3365 GCF_000151845.1 Pteropus vampyrus | reverse complement strand
TTTGCATGGGGCTTTCATATCCCCTATTACCTCATAACAGCTCTAGAAGACAAGTACTATTATTGCCATTTTAGATGGTAAAGCTGGCCTTGGAGGGGTGTGACTTGTCCAGGGTCACAGAGAGCAGTAGGTTGCTAAATGCAGAGTCCTGGTCCCATGTCTGGGAAGCTAGGGCTCAGATCAGCCCAGCCTTTGAGGGAGGCCTCTCTCCAGGTCGTGTTGGGGACCAGTTGTCCCCCAGGCTCCTCTCCTTTTCCTCTACAGCCAGGACCCTGTCCTGGCCTTAAGCCTGGCTGCAGTGTCTTTACCCAGATCTGGGTTCCCATGGAGGCTCCAGGAGCCTCAGACTTATCCTCTCCCCACCATCCCGTCCTGAGCCCCTCTGGGTTCCTATCAGCATGAATGGGAAGCCCTATCACCCCCCACTCCATGGGTTAGGAATGCAAACTCCCAGGCCCCACTCTAGCTCTACAGAATCAGAAGCTGAGGGAGGTCCTGGCGATGGGTATTTTAGCCAGGGCTCCAGGTGGTTCTGGTGCTAGAGATTGAGAACCACTGCTCTAGCACACGCACCCTACCTCTTCATTCTCCTGTTTCACGCCTTCTGTGGCTCCCTGTTGCCTGCAGGATAAATCCTAGCTCCTGAGCCTGGCATGGAGGGCCCTCTGGTCTGGCCTCCGATCCCCTTCTCCAGCCCCCCTCCCAGCCGGCCCCTCTGGACACTCACATGCATACACACAACCCCTCTGCTCCTTCCCACCCTCTTCCTCCACACCTCTCACACTTTGTGTAGTCTCTTTTCACATCTCCATCCCTCCTGCCTGTCCCTAGGTGGCCTGGAAACGTCTTTGATCCTGTAACACACTCTGTCTCTGGGAAGTCCTCCCTGGCTTCTCCAGGCAGAAAAGACCCCAGTTTGGTACCCACAGCTGTCTGTGGCTTCGGATGTTCCTAGGAGCTGCTGTTGCTGCTCTGGAGTAAGATAGACTCCCTTGGAAACCTCCGACATCGAGGCCTTCCTCCTGGCTCCCTACTAGTGTCATCACCCACCCCTCCCACCTCCTGCCCTTAGCCCTGACTGTCCTGCTCTGGTTAACCCTCCCCTGAGCCTTCAAAGTCAGATGGTCCTTAATTAGAATTCCAGCAGCTCCCCCAGACCAGTTGGGTGACCTCAGCCAGTGACATCTCATCTCTGAGACCCAGTTTTCCCAAATTTGCTGAAATATAAGTGATAGCACAAGACACATCACCAAGTATAAAATGTGATGGGTAAATGACAGCACCTGACTCTTCTGGGCTCTTCTGCTCCTTCCCTCTGACAGCTCAACCACGTGATTAATTGCTCTTAGAACTTAGTCTCTTCTAAACTGCTGTGCTTTCTTTGGTCAGACAGTGCCAAGTATTTAACTCATCATTATTTCCTTTATTGCTGTGGTTAACAGAAAGTTCAGAGCTAAATGTTATCTTAATTGCAGTCATTACATAGGTTACTATGTGGTTGATAAGTTTACTTCCTACTCCATCTAAGGGCTTTTAGTTAAGACTTCTATTGCATCCTTTATTTTAAACTACCCTTAATCTTAAAAAATTATGTGGGGAACACACTGTTATTTTTCAATCCTGCCTGTTATATATATGCAGCAGCTCTCCACCGTCTGGCCCCACCTGCCCTGTCCCTCCTCCTGCCTGCCCTCTTCTCCTTTCCAGCCACCTGGCCTCCTCGTTTTCCTGTTAATGTGCCCATTTCATGTTCGTGCCTGTCTCTAGGCATCTGGCTACATCTCACACCAGCGTGCCTTCCCTTGCCACCTGTCAGGTGCCAACCCATCATTTTAGGCCCAACTCAGTGCCACCTCCCCCAGGCCAGTTCCCTGGCTTCACCAACCCCCATCTTCCCTTTCTCAAAGTCCAACTGCCCTCCCTCCCACTTTCCATCCCTCCACATTTCTTGAGCATCTACTTTGTTCCACACACTGAAGGATTCCTCAGCCTTCGTAGAACTGACATTCTAGTTGAGGAGAAGGACAATAAACGAATAAAATTTTTTTAATCAGGTGGTGGCAAATATTAAGGAGAAAGTTAATACAACAGCCTGAAGGGGGAAGAGAATGCTGGTGTGAGGAGGGGCAGTTGGCGGAGAGGAAGGATTCTATGTCACTTAGGTTGGCCAGGTGGGATGAGGATGCAAGCCATAGGGTCATGGTGGGGGAGCGTTCCAAGCAGGGGCCTCTGGGACTGAAGGGGCTGGCGGGGAGTGAGCAAGGGGGAGAGGGTGGGAGATGAAGCTAGAAACCAGCAGGATCAGACTGAGGGAGCAGGGGAGCCACCACGGGCTTGGGAGCGATGGCCCAATCTGACCTGCCCTGTGCTAGTCTCTGAGCTGGGTGCTTCTCCTCCAACTTCTCACTTGGACCTCTGGAAATTCTGTGCTTTAAGGCTCGGTTTCAGACCCATTTCAAAGGCAGCAGAGGCCCAGAGAGAGAAGGCACCTGCCCGAGGTCACTCAGCAGTGAGGCTCTTCCCCTTCTGCGTTGGTGGCAGGGAGGAGTGGGGAGGATCGTGCCCTGAGCCTGCTTGTTTTTCTCCAGCCTCTCCTCTCAGCATCTGCACATAAATCACTCTGACACCCTGACGAGGGGGGCACGGACAGATTCAACATCACCTCCGTGGGTGAGCGCTTCCCAGGCCCCAGCGCTCCAGCTGAGCGTGTGGTTCTTGGCTGTAGATGCTGGCCGCCCAGCCCAGGGCTCCCACCCCTGGGCCCACCACACCCAGGGAGCCGTGTTTGCCCTGGGCCAGGAAAGGGTTTAGGAGAGAGGGGAGGACCTCCCAGGGCTGGAAGATCTGGCTACCAGATAAAGGGTTGGAAACACTCAAGTCCTACTGCCAAAGATCTGGGTGAGGCCCGGCCTCCACTGGAGGGTGTGGATGGCAGGCAGGCCAGAAGCTCCAGGGGACAGGAGGAGGGCCCAGTTTCCCAGCTGGGGGCCTTCTTCTCCCCCGGGTCACCCCCTCCCTACCAGGCCATGCTGAAAGCTCCTGGTTGTGCTGAGGCTCTGGGATTGTTTTGGAGTTGGCACAGGAGCAGAGGCAAGCAGAGGGATGAAAGACCCCCCTCAACCCTGACTGCCCTCCACCCACCCACCTCCACTGGTCAGCCATTCCTCAGGAACCAACAAATGCTTTTTACCTGGACCTGGGTTGGGGGCTTTTTGGAGAAGGTCTTGTGGCTTCCCGAGGCCTCCCTGGAAAAGTGGCCCTTATCTGACAAACCTTGGGGATTCAGGGATCACCTGTCCTGTGTGGACTCTGAGCTATCCTGGGACAGCGTCAGAACAAGGTGCCCTACCTCCAGGAGTGGCTGG
>NW_011903205.1:0-2652 GCF_000151845.1 Pteropus vampyrus | reverse complement strand
ATAGGGAAGAACAGCTGGTAATGCAGATTTGAGGTATAAACTGGCAGGGCTGGGCGTCGCAAAATGATCAAATGAATCTATTGTGTCCTCTTCCCTGAGTCCCCTTTACTTTCTAGCCTCTACCCCCATAATATTCTCACTCGTGAGGTTCTAGTCTTAGCTGTCTACAAAGCCCCAAGACTAAAAATTATTTAAGGAACACATCTCAATATGCAAAATTCTAAGCACTGTTAGAGGCACATCTTCATCCCTACTAGAGATGGCTGTTCTGTTTTTCTAAGTGGTTATACCAATCGACAATCCCACTAGCAATATGTGAGGATTGCTGTGGTCCTGCGTCTTTGCCAATATTTGTATCCTCGGGCTTTTTGTGCTTTTGGTGATTCGACAGGTGTGCAACTGTAGTCTTATTTGTATTTTTCCTGATTATTGAAGAAGTTGAGCATCTTTCCATGACCTTCTTTACTCTTTTCTTTCTTTATTCATTTTTCTACTTTTTAATTTTCTTTTTATTGATTTGTAACTATCATATATTCTGGATATTAATCCTGTACTGGTTATACAAGTTAGAAATATGTTCTCTAGTCTCTGAATTGTCTTCTCAGAATTTTTTTCTTTTTCTTTTGCCTTTAGATGAAAAGAAAATTTTAGTGTTAATGTTAACGTTCTCTATCTTTTCCTTCAGGTCTTGCATTTGGGGGGATAATTAAGATTTTTTCCCTACTCCAACTTCATAAAACATGATTCTATATTTTCTTCTAAATGTTTAACTTTTTGCTTCTTATGTTTAATTTTTTTAAATACAGCTTTATATTTGACTTCTTCTTGGTATGAATTGGAATCGATTTTTGTGAATGGCCCATGGAAGAAAAATGGGGTAAACGATATAAAAATTACAGAGGAACCTTCTGTAATTTGTTATAAATAGGAAGTTTCAGAGTGAAGGCTTTTTAAAGATTTTTTTTAAAAACTACTCAAGTTTCGCACTTCCATCGAGCCTTTGTCTGAAATCCTTTCCCTAAGACAAAGAGTTAAGTGGCCCCTCTCTCTGCAACCCCACGATGAATTTTTCTACTTTAGCATTTATTTCTTTTTACAGGGAATATCTATGTGCCCATCTAAACAGTGGCACCTTGCGGTTTGGGGCAGTGCCTTCTGATCTCTGCATTCTTGGTGCCTGACATGTAATAGACACTAAACGTTTGGCAGATTAATGAATTAATGAGCATATTTGGAGCTCTCGAGAGTTGGAAGAGCCCCAGTAGGCTGGCTTAATCCTGGATGGCATCCTGTATAAATCCTTTACTCTTGTCATTTCTATGTCTAAAAAATTGGGGAAGAAGAAGATATTCTAAGCTAGGCAATAATTAGTTCTAGAAGTGTCTTGTCCTAGGCTTTTGTGAATTAATTTAGGAAGGAGCACAATGCTCCATTTACTTTCATTTTTCTTTTAAAGAGAGGCAGAGAAACATCATGCATACAAAAAGCTGCATTAAGCTGAACCCAGCTCCAAGTGGATAAAGAGTTACAATTCAATCCTGTGCACATGATTCTAATCTTTTTTCATTTGTTTTATCCCAATGATTAGTTATTTCAGACCTCACATTTTCTTACCTGCCTTAACACATTTGAACTCTGTAAAATTCTCCTTTGCACATGAATTAGTGTGAAATTTATTACCATATTCTTCCCACTTATTAAAAGGGATGTACTTTACAAATATGACTGCTGTGCAAATTTATTATTTACATCCTGAGCCCTAGCCTTCATAACTACTTAATATGGATAAGGTGTTTAGTTTTCCAATGGAGTCCAGCTGCATCACTGGAATCAAACTTGTAATTGCCTCTTTGGGATTTAAAACCATTATAGTTGTGCTTTTATGTTCTCTTTTGTTTTGCTTGAATCACTTTTTCAGGTCTATGAAGTACAGCTGGCACAATAAAAGTTTGATCAATGCATAACCAATGCAGTGTATATTTCTTCCAGAAATATAAAACCCAGGTGAAAAATGTTAATCTATGAAAATTATCTTTGTCAGCTACTTATCCTTGGAATTTAAATGGGTTTCAATCTTGAGGTAAGGGCTGAGTTTGGATTTCTGCGTTAAAGTTTTCTGACTTTGCTGATGTTGTATGTTGATGTGTATGGTAAGGGATGAAAAATATAAAATTTTTATCACCAAAAAGGATCTTGTTATTGCCTATATAATACTCTAGATTGAGACCGGTTAAATAATGTACACCTGATTATCTTAAATATTCTCTTGCTTAGAAAATGGGGACAATGAAATAAAATATTTTAAAAATGTTTTTAGAGGGGCAAATATCACAAACTCACAATTTAGAAATATAAACATTATCTTTATAAAGAAATATCTTTCAAAAACCTAGCAATTTAAAACTGATTACCAGCTTTTGTTTTTGTTTTGGTTTTGTGTTTTGTTTTTTTTGTTTGTTTGTTTGTTTTTTGTTTTTTTGTTTTGTTTTTGAGGCAAAGAACTGAGGCTGCCCAGTTTCACTGGAAAGTAAGATGATTTTCTCTAATTTCTAAGTGCAACTGGGGTTAATCATGGACAGATGTTCACCATTAACTCTAAATTTCTTTGCTCTTGTCCATTAAAATTAGCTATATTTTGAAGGAAACACAAAG
>NW_011903204.1:0-1664 GCF_000151845.1 Pteropus vampyrus | reverse complement strand
GTTTAATTTAGGGTTAGATTTAGGTTTAGTGTTAGGGTTAGAGTTAGAGTTATTGTTAGGTTTACGGTCAGGGTAACAGGTTAGGGTTAGAGTTCAGGTTAGCGTTAGGTTTAGAATTAGGGTAAAGGTTAGGGTTAGGATTAAGTGTAGGGTTAGGGTTAGGGTTAGAATTAGTTAGGGTTAGCTTTAGGTTAAGGATTAGGGTTAGGGTTAGTGTTAGTATTAGCGTTAAGGTTCAGGTTTAAGTTTAGAGTTAGGGTTAGGTTAGGGTTAATATTAGGTTTCGGGTTAGAGATTAGAATTAGGATTAGGGTTAGGGATAGATTTAGGGGTAGGTTTAGATTAACTTTAGGGTTAAGTTAGGGTAGGATAACGTTTAGGTTTAGGATTAGAGTTAGGTTGAGGTTAGGGTAAGTTTAGCTTTGGGTTAGAGTTACAATTAGTGTTAGGTGTTAAGTTTATGGTTAGCTAGATTAGGGTTACGGTTATGCTTAGGTTTAGAGTGAAGGTTAGTTTTAGGGTTAAGGTTAGTGTTAGCGTTAAGTTTAGTGTTAGTGTCTGGGTTAAGTTTAGGGTTAAGGTTAGGTTTATGGTGTGGGTAAGGTTTTGATTGAGTGTTTGGTTTAGGGTTAGAGTTAGTGTTGGGGTTAGGTAAATGGTTGGGTTAAAGCTCGGGTTAGCGTTAGGGTTAGGGTCAGAAGTTAGGCTTAGGGTAGTGTTAGGGTTAGATTTGGTTTAGAATTAGGGTTAAGGTTAGGGTTAGGGTTTGGTTAGGGTTAAGGTTAGGGTTAACTGAGGGTTAGGTTTACTGTTAGAGTTAGAGTTTGGATTAGGGTTGGGGTTAATGTTAGGTTTATTGTTAGCATTTTTTTAGGATTAGAGGTAGGTTTAGGTTTAGCTTGAGATTTAGGGTTTGGGTTATTTTGGGGTTAGGTATATGCTTAGGTTTAGGGTTTGGTTAAATATAGTGTTAGTGTTATGATTATGGTTAGGGTTTAGGGTAGAGGCCAGGGTTAACTTCAGGTTTAGGGTTAAAATTAGGTTTAGAGTTAGGTATTCCGTTAAGGTAATTGTGAGGGTGAGGTTTAGAGTGAGTGTTTGGTTTAGCGCTAATTTTAGGGATAGGTTAGGGTTAAACTTAGGGTTAGTGTTATGTTTAGGGTTATGATTAGGGTTACGGTTAGGGTTAACATGAGGGTGTGCTTTAGAGTAAGTAATTGGTTTAGGGTTATGGTTAGTGTTGGGGTAAGGTATACAGTTGGGTATAGAGTTGTGTTAAATTTAGGTTTAGTGTTAGGGTTAGAGTTTAGGGTCAGGTTAGGATTAGAGTTAGGGTAGGGTTAGAGTTAGGGCTTAGGGTTAGGGTTAGTTTTAGGATTCGGGTTAGAATTAGGGTTAGAGTTAGTGTTATTGTTTGTTAGGGATAGTGTTAGGGTTAGGTAAAAGTATGGGTTAGGGTTAGGTTTAGGCTTGGGGTTAGAGTGAGGGTGAATGTGAGATGTAGTTTTAGGTTAAGGTTAGGTTTAATGTTAGGGTTAGAGTTAGAGTTAGGGTTAGAGTGAGGGTGAGATTGAGGTTTAGGGTTAGGTTAGAATTATGGTTAGATAAGGTTCGGGTTAGGGTTAGTGTTAGGATTAATGTTAGAGTTATGGTTAGAATTATTG
>NW_011903203.1:0-1933 GCF_000151845.1 Pteropus vampyrus | reverse complement strand
TGATATTCAAAATTAAAATAAAGTAAAATGATAACAATGTAAAATCATATTTTTAGGTAGATGAGGAAAACAGAGGTGAGGGACTGTGCAAACAAGAAAAATCTTTTAACCAACAGATTAAAAGCCAATAGACATACACTGTCTAAAACCGATAATGTAAGGAAAAAAATCATAAGCATGTTGCTTAAAATGTAGGGGTAAAAATAAAGAAGTGAGAATGATTAATTCTGGGAAACAGACTGGGCCCCAGGGAGGTGGGTTATCACAAAGGACTGGAGATAATATCTTTAGCACTATATGATATTTAAAAATACAATGCACATATTATGATAGAACTGTTAGCTGGACATTTAAATTGTGAGTCACATTTCTGTACTCTGTGCTGCTGTAAATATGTTCCCTGCGAAATTCTGGCATAAGCGTGAGCTCATGTGGAAGTTGCATTTCTCAATAAGCTAAAAATAGGACACAGGTTAACCTCAAGTGTGTTAGCGGTTCTCTAAGAAAGGGGGATAAAGTGCTCCTAAGAAGCAGTGAAGTGTTTACATTTCAAACACACCTGAGCCACTTCTTCATCTCCTGCTTTCCTGTCACTCTTGAGGTCACCAAGGTCCTTGTGTGTCACCTGGGTTCGGTATTATACACTCACAATTTCTAACACACACTCTGGGAAATATCTTTGGAAGAACGCTATATAAAGTCATTTATGAGATATTCAAAATTTTAGTAAAATATCAGTGTAAAGACTTTTTAAATGCCTGTCATGTGTCACCTGAGGCTACCACACACTATCAAAATTATATCTTAAAGTCATTTTTTTCTCCTTCAGCATCCTGTTTCTCTTGCCAGTTGAATTGTTTACAATGCCAGGTGTAGGGATGTCAATATTTAAAGGATAAAAATATATTTTATAAATGAGCCCAGTGGAAACGCTTCTGAAGACTGACAAGAATTTACCCGGTTCCATAAATTTCTGCATCAATTCCATGCCGTGATTTCAGAAATTACTCAAATTCCTAAATATATGCAATGCTTTCATGGTGTTCAAAACATATAAGCAAGCTCCAGGAAACCGTGTTTTTAGCGTGGTTCAAGTAAAGGACTTGAAAGCTTAGAGGAGGTAATAACCACTCCAGATCAGGAAGGCAGTGGATGTTTCCTATGACGATATTGAAAGAATCAAGGGTTGGGGGGACGTCCTTTGACGCATCTTGTATGCAAAGGCGTGGAGGATGACAAGAGATGTGCTTGGCATTATATGCAGAGAGGTGTGAGGAGTTCACCGCATTTGAAGTGATATACGAGACGAAGTGTCAGGGCATAAAGTTACTCAAGGGACTAACGTGTTTTGAACCCCTGACATAAGCAGCTGCTGCTCAGTGGGCTTTGCACATGACAATTCATTATACAACACCAGAGCATAATGCTTTATTGGAAAAGAGAAATCAACGAAAACTTTTGAGAAGTGATGTGATAAGAATGTTAGAAAAAAATGTAGGGGGTGGTGATGAGGAAAGAGCGAGGGTGCTCTTGGGAAAAGAGTGTCCCAAAGGGAACCAATGCAAATCGCTGCTAATACAGTTTAGTGATGACAGCACAATCAATGAGGGAAAGAAGGCCCATCAATACAGCAGAGATAATGAAAGCGGTCGGTGGAAACTAAAATACCCTATAGTAAAAATCAACAATAACGACAAATGTTATTTGTTTGGTAATTGAGTCAAATTTCTGAACGGTTATTTATCACGTATTTGTGAAAATCCTATTTTAGTTTGAACTTTCAGAATAACTTTAGAGACTGCATATACCACTTATTACTAATAGTCATAGGGCTTAGTATTTTGACATTCTAACCTTTAAGCAGCTTTATTTGTAAGGAAACATTTAAAGATAATTCAAAAACAAAATTTTTATCAAAAAGATTGTTTCTGCA
>NW_011903202.1:0-1042 GCF_000151845.1 Pteropus vampyrus | reverse complement strand
GGAAATGAAATCAAATTCCAGAAAATAAACATCAAAACCCAGAAAGCAGAGGCAGAAGCCAGGAAATAAAAGACGTGGTGACGACACGCCCGCCCGGTCGGGCGTGAACTCGCCTGGGAAAGTCAGGGCTCGCGACGCAGACACGCTGGCCTGACGGGCGGGGGACGGACGCCAGCACAAGTCGGGGTGACGAGGCCGCCGTGCGAGGGGCTGCGGGAACACAGACGTCACTGCGGCTTCAGATGGGGCCTTTTGCGATACCTCCTGCCCGAGCCGCTGTCGACGGACTCTTGAAAAAAGAAAAAAGAAAAAAAAAAAAAGCAAGATTTTTTTTTTTTTCCACGTGGAAATGCCTATTTTCTTAACCCTTAGAGAAATGCGAGGGACCACCCCCCCCAAACCTCAGCGAGCCTCTCACTGTGGGAAGGCGCCGGAGGCCCCTCGCCCTCGGCCAGGTCCCCAGGTCCCCACTTCACCTATGGAATTTGACACCCCGGGATTTTCCCAGAATAAACGCAGGTTTGAAAAAAAAAGCAGCAGCGAGATGGTTCTGCGCTCAGGCTCCGAACGCGTCGTGAGCGAAGAATGTCCGACTTTCCAGGGTCTTTATTTTATTTTATTTTTGGGGGGCGGCGTGAGAATCACTGCTTCTCACCTCGCCGAAAACGGTTCTGTTTCCTTCGGGGACAGATCCCAGAGGCCGCGGTGCCCGCGTGGAGGACAAATGTGCACAAGTCTTCATGGCATGTGGCGTTCGCCGAGGCTCTGTCCGAGACGCCGACTTCCTTTCCGCTGGGGACACTCAGGGCCCGGAAGACTCGGCCAAGTGTCTTCGACGCCGTAGCAATTCGCCCGGCACGGCTGGGACTTCAGAGGGGAAGGCGGCCCGCGCCCCGGCCAGTGGCCGTCCCTCAGGGTCCCGGGCGGGGAACACACCCAGCGGGTCCTCCAGGCGCCTGCTGACCGCCCCGGACACTGTGTGCGCCTTCGTGTGAGCAGGACCCCAGCTCTGCCTCACGCGTCCACTGACGGACACTCAGCC
>NW_011903201.1:0-2260 GCF_000151845.1 Pteropus vampyrus | reverse complement strand
CTGAAATGCCCAATCTATTTGTCATCGCTATCACTACACTACTCTATGTCCACACTGAAGCGGGTTTTCCTTCTCAAAGCCCAAGAGATGGAAAATATTTACAGTTAGAAAATTTTTATATTTAGAAAAAAAGATGTCACTGTAAAAGAGTATTCCCAATGGAGGTTTCACTCTCTTAAATGATGGCAGAAAGATTCACTTGGAATTGTGAGTTTATTCCATTTTAGGAGTCTTGCAGATTGATAATTATATATAAAAAAGAGAAAACCCAAGTCAAACTTTTGAGAAAAGTTACATTTATTTAACCAGAATCACTGAATAAAAGTGAGAGACAATGAGTATAATGACTTTGGGGAAATTTTCCAAAAAAAAAAACCCAAAAAACCCAGAATGTAATAAATGTGACAAAGCTGTAATAAATGTGTCAAAAATTCACAATAGTGAAAAGGCATTAGAATATAATTAATATTAAAAGGTCCTCCTATACAAGTTGCAACACAATGGACACATTGAATAGGTGAGTAAAAGCTTATGTCGAAATGTAATCTTACTCTGCATTAAAAAAACTCACACTGGAGAGAAATACTGATTGTCATGTGGAAAAGCCTCCAATCCAGAACCCCATTTCCACTGGAACATAAAGTTCATACTGGGGAGAAATCATTCGAGGGCAACGAATGTGAGAAAGCCTACAAATAGAGCTCAGCTCTTATTCGACATAAAAGAAACCATGTGGGCAGAATGCCTTATGGATTCCAAATATTTGAAAAAAAAAAAAACTTTATTCAGGAATTCAGATTGATAAATTGGGCATCAGAGAATGCAAAACTATGCGTGCAAATAGCAGAGGAACTTCAGGGAGTTGTGAGCCCCACTGAGTATCAAAGAAATGACCAAAGGGAAAGACCTTACGTACACACTGACTGTGGAAAAGCCCTCTTCTAGTAGTCAAACCTTTGAATGCATTCAAGAATTCACAAGCATACTAAATACGATAATGCCTTTAGGAATAGAGCCACTGCAGACAGAATGGGTTCATGCTGCAGACAGATGTGAGAAGGCTGTAAGAAGAAGACAGAACTCACTGTGCATCAGAGAATTCACATCAGAAGCAGGTAGGAAAGAAGGTAGGCAGTGAGTAGAAGTCCTCAGCAGGAAGCCAGGACTCAGAGTGAGAAACCTCACATCATAGACCATATGAGGAGGAATCCTCCAAATGTGGGAAAGCTTTTACTAAGAAATCATCTGAACTCTGAGTCATAGAGTTTAGAATGGGGAAAACCACAAAAATATGACAAATGTGGAAAATTTCAACTAGAAGCCTAGACTTATTGCACATCAGAGAATTCGTAGTGTGAGAAACACCAAGAAAACAGTAAATGCAGGAAAACCTTCATTTGAAGATCAGAGCTCACTGACTCTCTACAAGTTCATATAATCATATAGGAGAAAAACTCTAGCAAAACACTAAGATGGAAAAGCCTTCAGCAAGAAAACACACTTCATTATATATCAGAAAACCCACTCAGGAAAGAAGCTCCATGAAATAATGACTTTGGGAAAGCATTCAGCAAAACGTGAATTTATAATTAACACAGAAGAGAAACAAACCCTAGGAATGCAACATGTGTGAAGGAGAATCTGTGCACCAAAATATTACTCTGACAAGAAGCCCTGTTCATTTAAGGAACACAAAAACACCTAGTCCCGAATTCAAAACCTTTACGCTCCAGAGAGTCTGTACAGGGAAGGGTCTCTATGTTGTATGGTACGGTTGAGCTCCAAAATCAGTGTCAGACATTAGATGCTAGAGCATTTACACTGATAAATAAAAAGAGTCAGTTTTAAATTTAAATTGTACCCTCAAGGAAATAAAGTTCCATCACTTAAACCAAGCTTTTTATAAAAAATAAAGTTACTGAAAAATGAGCATCCATGCATCTGCAGTGCAAGCATCTTTCTCCCCATGCCTCATGCTCTCCTTTCAGGGAAGACTTCCCAGAGAGTATTGGAGAAGAGTTTTTATATCCATCCTATGTTGTCCACTTGGAACTAACCCTCACCATGGACACAACTCTCTGCCACTGGTCTCAACCTGGAACTCCTGGGCACAGTCCTTCAACAGGTATCAGAGGAGGGCAAATGCCACCCTTGTTAGTTTATTCTCACACCACCACCACCATACAAATGCATCTGATTTTCTTAAGGTTTCAGGGGTCATTCAAAGAAGTACAGATGGGAAAGGAAAAAGGTCATACTT
>NW_011903200.1:0-1338 GCF_000151845.1 Pteropus vampyrus | reverse complement strand
AGCTGAGTCTGCCCACCCAGGTAGACCTCACCTGGTACAGCAAAAATGGGGGTACATGCCATGTTTGCTTGCTCCCACATGCCATGTTTGCTTGCTCCCACATGCCATGTGTGCTTGCTCCCTGGTGGGCCTGGCAGGGTAAAGAGCTGGAGGCCAACAGCCAGGGCTAGGGGTAGCTGGCGCCTGGTGGCAGAGATGGCTACCTGTCCACCAGATGTTAGTGCCCCACCTTCCATGATGTGGAGGGGCTGCGGGGACAGCAGCCCAGTGCCGTATTTCTCAGGTGTGGCCGTGGGGTTAGTTCTTGTCAGGGGGATGGGAGCTGAGGTTGGGGGGTGAAGGAGCAAGCGTGCCCTCCGCTTTCCTCTCCTGCTGGCTGAGATGAGGAGGGGCCGGGCTAGAGGAGGGTGGTCCTCGTTGGTTTGAAAGGCTGGGTTCAGGGCGGGAGAAGGGACGTGGAGGATGAGGCGCACATGAGGACCAGGGAGGAGCCAAGTGGCACTGGGGTCTGCCTGTGGAACGGGATGTTGGGCTGCAGGGGGTGGTGGGGACCACTGAGGTTTGCGGCTCCTTGGGCGTGATAGTTGGCTTCTTCTCCTAGGCTGCCTTAAATGCTGCTGGTGCCTCATCCAATGCTCTTTCCTGTGTTCCCAGCGGCCCTCTGCTCCAGAGCTGCCCTTGGCAAATTGGGACCTGCCTTGCCCAGGGCGCTGCATTCTCTGTGGGGTCAGGGGGACCCCACAGCCATGGCTGACCGACATGGGGTTTAGACAGCCCTAACCTCGAGGTCTGCGGTGCCATTGGTGCCCAGAGGTCCCTGTGGGATCAGGCGCTGGGCTCCAGCTGAGACCACACCCTTGCCTGGCTCCTCTCCCTTCTCCTCCCCGCATGCTCCCCGTCTGCGGTCGTCAAGGATACCCACGGCCCCCACTGCCTCAGGCTCTGCTTCTAGGGAACCTGACCGAAGCAGAGGATCCATCTGTGAATGGCCCGTGGATGCACTTGTGAAAACCACAGGACGGAAGAAGAAAAAGCGAGACCGAAGACGGGCCTCAGTTTCCCAAGTGGACCTCGGCACCAGACCAGCTGAGTCCTTCCGGGGCCCCGCTTTGCTCCACGTCCTCTCCTGAAGACTGCGGGCGCCTGGTGTCCCTGAGGCATCCCCGGGGGCTGACATCGACTGGCAGGGCCTGGCGGGTTTCCTCCCCCTCCCCCCGTCCCCACCCGTCCCTACTCCCCTGCACGGCTGGACTAGGGCAGCACCGACCTGCAAGTGCTGATGCCACACTCCCCGCTGGGGTAACTGCTGTCCCAGTCCCCGCTGTTCGTGGGGTTGGA
>NW_011903199.1:0-2500 GCF_000151845.1 Pteropus vampyrus | reverse complement strand
GCTCAGATGATTCCAATGTACATGGTCCCAATCCACACCTTCGTTTTATAGATAAAGGTAAAAACTGACAGAAGACAGCTGGATGGGAAGAGAAGAGCCTCTGAGAGGGACCAGGTACAATAAATAAAAGAAAAAATTTTCTTGGTTAAAACAAACAAACAAACAAACAAACAAAGAAAACAGCTAAGGGAAAGAATATAAAAATACCTGAGTTACCTAAGAAGTAGCTAACAAGTAGGAAACAGCCAGTCTACCAAACCTGGATAGACCAAGAAGAAAAATTAACACATATAAGAGAATGATGAGAAAGAAAGAGGATAACATTAATTGTATTGTATGTTAGTTTTTCTTTTAAATTTTCTTTTAAATTAGCAGGGATTTTTTTTTTTTTCTTGTTTTTTTTCTTTTTTTTTTTTTTCTGCCCCCATCCACTCCCAATGTCTTGATTTTTCCCTCCTTTCAGAAATAACTATTTTCCTTAACAGCTGTTCTTTGATGCCAGTTTCTTGTGTTAGGAAAGTTTGGGTCAGAAACAACAAAAACATAAGTGGGGAGAAATTACTCTCCTTGACTCATGGTTCCCAATCTTGGGGACACATATAAATTTAGAAACAATTTTGATAGATTCATGAACTCCTTAAGTCAATCCACTGGATTTATTATGTGTACTTTTTTCCCCCATAGCGTTTTAATACAGTACAATTTAAGCACTCTAGGAGAGGATCTTGGATTTTTTTCAAGCATAGAGTATTTTTTTTTATAACAGATACAGAAAAGTACATTAAATAATTTTAAAATGTAACAAATTTTTATAAAACAATATCCCTGGGAACCACCCAGTTCAAGAACCCCACCCACAAATGCTCAACATGTCCCTTCTTAATTTCCACTTCCATTCTCTACACTAAAAGAAACCACTATCCTGACTTTTGTGGAAATCACTCTCTTGCTTATGTAAAAAAAAAAAAATGGTTTTATCACCTAAGTGTGTATCTAAAATATTGCATTTTAGTTTTTCTCCACACACATGTGTTAAGTATCATTTTTCCTTCATCTTTTTTTTCTCCCCTCTTAAAATCTATTATTTTGGAAAATCAGGTGGTTTTAACTGTGGAGTTTACCATAGTCTGAGTGTTGCTGATTTGATACACATGTGTTTCACATTTCCTTTGAATTTTCTGTAACTTGGTAGTTAGGTTTAAAGACTTGATTGTATTTTTTCTTTTATTTTTTAGCAAGTTAACTTTATAAATGATGATGTGTTTCATTATCAGGAAGTTACTTCTCTTTTGGGATGTTAGTAACCTTTGGTGTCTGATGCCTGGGTCCATTAATTCACTGAGAATTGGAAATGATGACGATTTTAATTATATCACTTTGGCTTTGGCTTCATTTATTAGTTAAAATACTTTTATAAAGAGTTGTTTCCTTTCATCTACTATTTTGTTATAAAGTGGCATAGATATTATTAAAAAGCTAAGATACATGTTTTATTCTTTCAAGATAATTAATTGAATCTCTATTATTCTCTAAAGTTAAACGGTTATTTTTTTAAATTGATTATAAACTTATAAACAAGTATATTTGCTATTTCAATCTGTTCTAATTAATATCCTTATTGGAGCTTAAATTATCTCAATTATTTTATCAGAATTTTTTAAAGTTACCTCCTAAGTCATTTCAACATGACCTTAGTAAACTTTGGTTTTTTTTCTATCTGATATGAAAGATGGCTTAGCTCATCTTCTATATCACTTTTTTGTATTCTATTTCACTGATTTTTATGATTACTTTTACTCTCCTTCCTTTAGATTAGATTTATCTTTTTAAAATTTCTTAAGATGGAATCACGAACCATTGATTAAATTACTTTTTAAATATGAACATTAATGCTTTAAATTTCCCTCTAAGCAATGCTTTAGCCAAAAACTAACAAGTTTTGGTATACTGTATCCTTATTTTCACTCAATTCACATCTAGTAAAATTTGTTCTTTTTGGTGAATAGCTCTGTAATTTTTGACAAATGTAGAAAGTTGTGTAATTATACCACAATAGAGATTTAAAATAGCTTTTTCACTTAAAAAAAAGCTTCCCATGCTGTTCATCATACAAATCTTAATATCTCCATCCCCTCACATGAACTAATCTTATAGTTGTGCCCTTGCAAGAATATCAAACAAATGGAATCATAAAATATGTGCCCTGCTGAATTTGGCTTCTTTCACTTACCAGAATGCATTTTAGATTCACTCATGTTGTCGTGTTGATGATCAGTTGTTCATTCCTTTTTATTGATGAACATTATGAAATTATATGAATGTACCATAGTTCATTCATTTTCTAGTTGAGGAACACCTAAGATTTTCTTCTGAATTTGGCTATCATAATCATTCATGAGAAGAGTTTTATATTTTTATTATATTTGAACAAATTCCTGAGAGTAGAGTTGCTGGGTCACATGATAAGTACAGATTTATGTTATTGGAAATTGACAAACTT
>NW_011903198.1:0-1543 GCF_000151845.1 Pteropus vampyrus | reverse complement strand
CAGTATGCATTTTATTTATCCAACTCGTTTCAGTTTGCCAAATACCTATTGAACATTTACCTTATGCTAGGCGATGGTCAGGCTCTGGAGACATACAGTCAATTAAGACATGGCGTGTCCTGCACATATTTAAAAGTATAACTATTTAATTTGTTATATCACGGTGAGATGGAGGCAACCCAATTCAGGCACACAGAAGGAGGAGAAAAAAACAGCCTAATGAATGGATAGGAGTAAGGGTGGGGAAAGCAGCATAACAGGGTGGTTAAAAATCTCGATATATGAGAGGAGGCATCTTGACTCTTGTTCACTACAGATTTTCCAGCACCTGGCACAGTGCCTAACATATATTATGTGCCTAATAAATACTTGTTGAATAAATACTTGTCTGACTCGCCTTGGTTCATATTAAGGCTCTTATTTGCTGTGTGAAATAGGACAAAATTTTTAACCTATCTAAACCTCAGTCTATTTGTTTATAAAGTGGGGATTATGATACGTACATCTTCATATTATTTTGAAGTTTAAATGAGATAATGAATATAAAGTGATTAACACAACGCCTGGTACATGAGTAAGCGCTTAGCAAACTGGCAGCCACATTCATGTACTGGAATAGACTGTCCAGAAAGATTGTGTAATCCCTAGGTTAAGTATGACTCTCAAGAGCATAAACTTTGCCTTGATAGTCTGTATTAGCTCCACAATCTCCTTGACTATTAATTAGTCCCTCTTTTTTTTTTTTTCCCCTCCTTTTCTAGTCCAGTTCTATCATATTATTCTTAACACCAGTAGTCAGAAATGAATGTTTTCTTCCAGCATAGAAAAACCACAGTTTTAAAAAGAAGTAGGCAACATTTTCTGTTTGTTTTCTCTACTTGATGTTGTTTAACAGCTTTTTTAATAGGATCTTTTTGGCTTCAGCATCACATCCAGGCAGTGGTCTTCAGGGAATATCTGTCTTGTATCCGGGTTGGAGTGCTGTCTGATATAGGCTTGAGAGTATTTTTTTCTCCTCAGTTGCATAAATATGTAGTTTACACATATTGAAACCTCTCTGACCCTTTCCTGCTCACTGGTGGGCATTTGCCAGTGTTTGATACAGTAGGTCTGACTTGTATATTTTAAAAGACACTGATGATACATGAATCTCTCCTCTAGCATTTTTTCCCCATGAATACTAAGAAAAATGATTCATTTATCCAATTTGCTATCTGATCTTTTCCCTGACTGTACCTCTTTTTAGAATCTAATCATTAAATAGTTATTCAGATTCTTCAGCCCACTATTTTTTTTTGAAAAAAATGTTATAAAAAGTATTTTATTGTCTTTGGAGTCCTTTTCAAAGTATTTCTCAAGTTATATTTGGTCTACTTTTCAGTTTATAGCTAACCTGCTATGTTGTGTGGGCTTCTTTGTTTTCCTTATATGGGCTAATTTTCTATTATTTAAAACTAATTTTTTTTTTTACTTCTGTAATTGTTGTTTTGGCCATCAATTAGACAGTTGCGGTTTTTGTTTGTTTATTTTAGGAAGTGTTCTT
>NW_011903197.1:0-2723 GCF_000151845.1 Pteropus vampyrus | reverse complement strand
TTACTATAAGAAATATTGAAATGCTGAGTATCCAATATATAATCCTAAGAATAATATCTAAAAAGCGTTAAAAGTGTGTGAGTGTGTGTGTGTGTGTGTGTATAAAAGAGGGAAGAAGGAGGGAGTATAGATGAAGAGAGAATAGTTAGTCAGAAGCAACTTTAAAGGCAAATATTATGAGAGTCACATATTTTAAGGCAGTGGGCAATTTGCATTCCCCTTTTAAAAGATGCTATTTATAATTTTCTGCTTTTTATATTTCCTTTAGATTTAAGATTGTACTCTTCATTAAGATTTAGAAATGACAATCTCAGAAAGTAAGTCATAGTTTTGTCATATTTGTGTTGTATAAGTTCCACAAAAAGTATTTTAAGAGACATAAAATACAAATTTCAGCCTAAATTCCATGAAATTGAGAGTGCAAAAAGGTGGCATCCATGATTCTTATACAACAAAAGGAAATATTATGTGAATCATTTTGATACCAAGGAAATTGAACTTCTTAAAAGTCATGTAAGAGACAATGGAGAAGGGGAGAAGGATTTTATTTTTACATACAGATATGTTAATTTTTAAATGTTATCTAAAATGTTTTAGCATAATGTTACATCTAAAATGTAGTATAATCATTGCTTGTGAATTTTTTTTTCCAGGTTGTTTACCAGGAGCATTGAACTGACCAGTTACACTTATATCTGGGAGAACCACAGGCTCATCAGTTTGCCTTGGGATTCTCTATGGACCTGGTATTTAACCTTCTTAGGAGTTGACTTTGGCTACTATTGGTTCCATCGCATGGCCCATGGTAAGTTGCAAATCAAGGCTTGATTGATAATTTATGTTGAATTGTGTTTGGCACGTGGTTGGTATTTAGTAAATATTTATTGAGTGAATGAATAAATGAATAACAGTTTATTTTACAGCATATAAAAATTAATGATGAAATTTTACTTTGCAAATTAAATGAAAACAATGTGAAGTCTTTGAAAAAAAGTGAAATTATTAGAGATACATTTTAATTATATATTTTATCTAACTTATTACAAAAGACTTTTTAGAAATTGATTGCTACAACATTACTTTTTAATGTATTGCCTTACATTGTTCTTATTATGACATGCTTGCTAGAGTATTGTGACACTTGTACACAATATCGAACTTCGCATCCCAATTATCAAGAATCATTCAGAAGAGCTCTGTAATGGGATGGAATCGTAGGTAACACGTGCTGTAATATGTAAGCTTGATTCAAGTTCTTGGCAGTACTTCCACCTTACAAATGAAAATGTGGTCAGCTAGGCACTCACCATAATGCCCAAAGCATTACCATAGCTTTGCAAAATTTCTCGTCAAATTCAGAGCCCTGTTACTGCTCTGGTTCTCGGAATTTACTTTTTGGGATTCTTGGCTGCACCTTCCAAAGAAATATTTTGTTATGGGAAGGGAAGTAGAAGAGCAGGAAACGGTCTAAACCTCTGTAGGGATAAGTAGAGTTTGGAGAATGATTGTAGAACTGAGGTGAGCAAGTGGTCTCTAAGGAGGAATAAGGCATGCAAAAGTATTTCTGAAGGGAAATGGGGGAAAGTGCTAATTTTGAGAAACTACTGAAGAGCAGAACTCAGGCTTTCAGTGGGTGGTTGGGTTGAGTGGGTGGGAAGGAAGGAAGGAAGAGGAAGAAACCTGGAATAATAATAAAAAAAATAGATGGGAGATGAAGAGACCTGAGATCAGGGAGAATGACTGAGTTATGTGTGTAGGAGTATGTGTGACCAAATATCCTCCCTGAGCAAAGATGAAGGAAATAGGAGTAGCAACAACAGGCATTGTGCTTAAGGCGGCTAAACATTAAATACACTACTATTGTTTAAACACTTTAAACATGTACATTTCATGAAATTACAAAGAGTTTTAATTCATTAAAATAATTTGGAATGGACATATAAACTAGAAAGAGTAATGTATTTTGTGTGTGATAACTTTTGTCTCGGAAAATAATAGGTCAGCTTCTGACATCATTTCCTTATATATAAATGCAAAAGGATACTCCCAAATCGAACATGATTAAGAATAAAATATGGCCTATGGAGTTAACTTTGTACTTTATTTCAAAATAGTAGTTTTCTCTCTAAAATGAACCCATTGGCAATCTTCCTCACTTTCTTTGCAGCAAATGGGTAATGCAAAAAGCATTTACATTGTATTACTTAATTTCAGGAACCTTCTAATATCACACTGTCCTGTACGGATGTGTTTGTTTGGGAAATCTGCAAATTCACTTAATTTTTGAAAGCTCATTATAACAGGAAACAAAGAACCAACAAAATATTACCAAATATAAAACTTTTAAAAATAAGTTGATTGTAAGTGCTCTCAGGGAAGAGCAATAAAGTAAAATAGTATATTAAAAACATGAAATCAAGGCTGTTTAAAGTATGCTTCCCATTAGAAAAAATTGAACTGAGTCCAGTGGAGGCAGGCATTAAAAAAAATTTGAAAACCTTCTGGAAAAACACTCACCACCTTCAGGCTATGAGGCCTAATCATAAGTTCAAAGACTTTTGACTTGTGATGGAAAGCTAGTAGGAAAAAAATAAATTATGTAGTGTGTCAAACTTCAAAATTACAATCATTTTAAATTCTATATGATAGCGTAAAATATTTAAGAAGGTTTTTATAAATCTAGTAATACACAAGAATATAAAAATTATAATATCAAATTTCTT
>NW_011903196.1:0-1499 GCF_000151845.1 Pteropus vampyrus | reverse complement strand
TTTATTCATGTTCAGTTTCTTCCTCATTTCGTACTTACTCTCCAAGAGCAACAAACTTCCCCCGGTCCTCCGGCGATCTGTCCATCCATCTCCTTTATTCCAAATCAGGCCGTAATAGTCTGCGTTGTCTCTTCACCTAATGTCTCCTTTGATCTCACTAATATTTTTATCTCACAATATCCTAATTTATCTCAATTTTCATACATATTTTATATTTTTAGTTTAGTTTATCTCATACCCTTGACTTCACATTTTATATTTAATTATCAGAAATCTTATCTACACTACCTTCCAATGTTACATATTGAATCTTAAAGCAGTTTGGTAGCTTTTCCTCTACTGCCAGCAGAGTCTAAGACAAAATTATTTCTTACAGAAGCTACTGTAATGAGTTTCCTTATTCTATATCTTCCAACACAAGCCAGTGATCTTCTTCAAACATAATCACATCATATTATTTCTTCGTAAAATAGTTTCAGATATTCCATCATACTTGGGCTAAAATCAAAACTTCTTACCAGAGTCTACAAGTTCGTGTATGATGTCTTCTCAGTCCCTTCTCCAAACTGTTCGACCACTGATTTTCAGTCCCTCTCCTGACACATTGACCGTCTAGATGTTTCTTGAACATTCTGAGCACATTTTTTAACTCAGGGCCTTCGCACATAGTGTTTCGCCTGCCTAGAATGTTCTTCCCCTAGACCTCGAAGTGAATCACTTAGTTTATCACTTCATTCAGATCTTTTTTTTTAAAACAACATCTTCTATGAAAACCATGTCCCGACCACTTGTCTAAGTTAACTCCAATCCAAATTGCTCTTTAATCATCAACCATGATCTATTTTTTTCTCATGTCATCTTTACTTCTGGCATTATTATTTATTTACATGACTCTGTTTATGTGGCATTTCTACTCCAGTTCTGTATTGTCCAGGCAGTGGCTACTGTCACCAGAGCCCAGCGAGATCTGGTACCAGGAGGAAAGTCCCTAGCCAGCTTCTTCTCCAATAAACATGTTAGCAAGAGTTTGCTTGGAATGATGTAGCCACCTCAGCACCTTTATTGTGAAGCTGGCGAGAATAAAAAACGACTGAGTTACTTTTCTCTTCCTCCCACCTCAGACATCCTGCTGCTTCCTCTCACTGTCCAAATTCAGTTGAATATTAGTTACAAAGGACTTTATCGATGCAGGCTGTAAGGGTTAAGTTCCAGGTGCACAAAGCAAGGTAGAGAAGAAAAGACAATAGGGCTAGATGGGGTAAAGCAACAAAGAGAAAACCACCAGCACATCTATAATAGCTATATCCACAGTGTTCCTGTAGCTGTTTATTATTGTATCTATTAAAAAGATAAAGGATAAGGCTTAGGATCAGTAACTAACTACTCCAAGTTCGGCAAAGTTAATTGATCTTCAAATGGTTTTCCAGACTTCAAAACTTGCTCGCTATGCCATGCATTGTTTTATCTTGCATGTTGTAAACAAGAAAACAATATTTCCT
>NW_011903195.1:0-1940 GCF_000151845.1 Pteropus vampyrus | reverse complement strand
TTCAAATCCAACAGACTATTTTTAAAAAATAATTTCAAAGTTTTCTTTTAGAAGAAAATTAGACCCTTAAATTCCTATTTTAAAATTGGGATTATATTATACAGACTGTTCTTAACTACTATTTTCACATAACATGAATATTTTATGTATTAAAATATTTTACAGATATTACTTAAAATTAATATTCCATTATATCACAATTTAATTTCTTATTGTTGGAAATTTTTTATTCTTATTTCTCTTATGCTTAGTAGCATTGAGGTTAATACTTTTCAAATTGAAATTTTATCCATACTCATGATTATTTCTTTAGGATATATTCTAAAAGTAAAATTGCAGGTACTAAAGATATAGACATTTCAAAGCTTTTGATGCCTATTGCCAGCTTCCCTGCAGAAAATTTGTACCAATTTCTTCTTCTGACAGTGTGTGAGAATCATGCCTCTTTCTCACATCAATACTAAATATTGTCAGTTATATCTTTTGTGAACTTGATAAGTGAATTAATTTTATACAATTTAAATTTATATTTCAACAATTTCTTAACATGGGTTCTTTGAGTGAATCATCTGTTCCAGCCTCTGCTCTAAGTTCTAGAGGGACAGTAGTGGATAAGGTAGACATATTCTGAAGGAGAGACAAATAATAAAAAAAACCGGTGGTGTATTTGTTGTCTGTGTCTCATATTTTCATTTCTGGGAGAATTTTCTCTACCCCTGATGCCAACACTTTGGGGTATAACTGCCTTTCTTGGTCCTCTAATTTATGATTTGTGAAACAAGAAAAAAGAACTATAGATGCCCTTTTCTGCTTTCTTTTTTGGTCATGGACGTTTCCATTCCTTCAGGTTAAAGCCCACAGGAGTGTGTCTGTTCTGTCTGGTCATAGGGGTGGGCTAATGGCTGTGCTTTCAATTTCGGGAGAAATTTTGTTAAAGATATAAACCATGTTTTCCAAAACCATATCAATAAAACTTTTTTATTTTTTCCTTGTTTCTTTTTTTTTTTTTTTTGTTTTTTTTCAGACTTGGAGCAAGGAAAGGTAATGGTTAATTACCACCCCTAAAACACCAGGAATACACACAAAAAAATAAAAAATTTGTTGATAGTAAAAAAGTATCATGAAAGAAATAAACATAATGACATAAAGCGACGTGGTTTGAAGGGGGTTTCTTTAGATGGGACTATCAGGACAGGTTTCTCCAAAGCGAAGACACCTAGGCAGAATCTACACAATGAAGAGTTATCCACTCTGCCTACAGCCAAAGTGGACAGTGCCCTGCACAGGGAACAGTAAAGGCAAAATCCTCAGGCAGGAAAGAGTTGGTGAGTTTGGGGAACAGAAAGAAATCCAAAGGACCTGAAACATAGTGACCAAGAGGTTGTAAATATTTGTTGTAACCTTGGTAACATTCTCAAAATTTTGAAATTGATGTAAAAGTTTGATGGATTAAAATATTTGGCTACTTTTATAAAACAATACCATGCAGCCATTAAAAAGGACAATACTGGGGAGAATTCAAGATGGCGTAGAAGATAAAGGCTATACACGCCTCCTCTAGCGACCACACCAAAATTGTAACAAAACTACAGAGCAACCAGTAGGCGGAGTCACCAGAGGTCTGGCTAAACAGAAGCCCCACAACTAGGTCACCTCAAATAACAGGTCACCTCAAAACGGTAGGTGGAGCAGAGATGCAAAACGGCCCAGTTCCACAACCACGAGTGGTGACTGAGACTCAGGAGGGCTATCTTGGCTGCGGAGCCCCCTTCCCTACTTGAGGAGCGAGGGGTCCCTGGCCTCACACCAGGCTCCCCAGCCCAGAGCTCCAGTGCTGGGAGAGGAGTCCCCACAACCTCTCGCTGTGAAAACCAGTGGAGGTTTCCGCAGAGGGAGACGGAGGGCTGTGGGCCCTCTTAAAGGGCCCATGCCCAGTCGTA
>NW_011903194.1:0-1600 GCF_000151845.1 Pteropus vampyrus | reverse complement strand
TTCCCCTCTACACAAACAAAATAATTTAGACTTCAGGAGTAAAGCGTGTGTTGTTAGCTGTGGCTTCTCCAAGTGTTATTCTGCTTGTGAAGGGACAGAAAAAAGCCGCAAAGTTACAACGACGACGAACATGAAGATCGCGGTAGACTGCGCATCGCCCATATTCCTTGGCTCTTTCCAACCTCTGCGCCCTCCACGGTTCCTGCTCCACGAGCTGGGGAAGATTTGGCACTAATGGCTACGGGGTTTGATGCAGTGTTCTCACAGTTGATTATGGTGATGATTGTGCAACTCTGCGAAAACACTAAAATCGATCGAATTGTAGATTTTAAGTAGATAAAGAGTACGGTGTGTGAATTCTATCTCAGTAAAGCTGCTAAGAAAAGATACAGACAAGTTTAGGCCCGTGACATAAACACTACATTTAAATAGGAAATACAAACGGACGTTAACTTCCGCAACATGACATTTACACGAAACTGGACGTTTTTATTTACGACATTATTATTTCTTTATAAATATTTTAAATTTATGGGAAAAATTACAGGAATGTAGATAAGACGAAGGAACATTTGGAAATAATTGAGAAAAGAAATTGCCACCGAGAAACAGGCCTAGTGTACACTTCGGAGTATAACTTTTTATTTTCTTCGTGACGCTAAGTTTTCGTTACGAAGCCGAAATGAGAAGAGCTTACGTCAATCGCATGAATATAGTTTTTGAGATTTAGTATAGATCTGTTCGCTTTGATTATTTTAAGCAAAATGTCACATCCGAGTGAACAGTTATTACAATCATCGTATGGGTAGTGTGCTTAAAAAAAGTGGGCAGAGGATGTCTAAAGAGCTTTTGGAAAAGGAACAGTTTAGCCTTGTGAGGTGAAGCATTTTCATTGTGGTTTGAAACCAGATGTGTAAACCTAAGGTTCAGGGCGGGTACAGATGGTGCTCTGGCTTTTCATCGAGTTATGAGAGAGACGACGGCCAAGTGTGACTTTCCAAATGTCTCAGTATCAAGTCCGTCATGAGACACGCAGGGAAATTAAGACGGTAGTAAATATAAAGCATTGTAAAGTCGATGTTTCTTCATGCGACAGACAGTCACCTTGTGGAATTCATGGTCACGGTAAGATGGTAAGATGGCTGAATTAACATTGAGTCTCAGGACCTTTATGGGTAATTATAAAGGTTTATGTTAACTAGTGCATTGATGTATGTGCTAGCGAACAGATCGTAGTAAGTAAACTGTGTCAGAATCTGAACAGACGCTGACGTATTCCAAAAACAGGATTCGGTCCTGAAGGACACCAAAATGATTTTGGGAAATTTGAGGGTGAGAGTCAGCTATACCGACGGACGAGTTTACTCGCTTGTCAGTGTTCATTCATCTGTGTCCTGTTCAAGATGTTCTGGCCTAAAAATGTTTTTTTTTTTTTTTTTTTTTTGTGCCTTTCCTTGGTATGTCAGGGTGACATTTTTGCCTGAAAATTGCACAAGAAGAACTTGATCGACCAACTGCCACACTGCAGTGCAAGCCCATTGGTAGGATGTGAAGAGCACAGATCGGTGCCGTTCTGGGAGGGCGATTTAAATGAGGAGTC
>NW_011903193.1:0-1922 GCF_000151845.1 Pteropus vampyrus | reverse complement strand
AATCACCAGAAAACCCAATTCAGTCCATTTTAATTTTCTGTTGTGATTCATCTAATTACTTCTACTTTGTCTCCAACAATTAAGGTTGTTTGTGACGATGAGGAATCAATAGGCTGTGAAATACATAGTGGGAATGTTGTCATGCAGTGCCTTGGGTCTAGATAATAGATTTTTAAAGTTGCAGAATGAATAATTTATTTAAAATTGTGTGGATAACCTCCAGAATAATTGAAACTAAAAGGTGGTTAAAATAGATGAGACCAAAGGCAAGAAATTACATGTTAGAAGGATTTTGCTTTTCATGATAAGCCCTTTGGCACTATTTATTTTTTTAGATGTGCATGGATTCCTTTGTTGGGTGTATATTTTTAAGTAAAGAAATTTTTTTTTTTAATTTGATAACTTCAATTAAATGAGTACCCTAATCTATGAATAGCTAATTATAGGCACAACTTTACCTAAAATCAGGAATATAATGAGTTACTTTTAGAGTGTCAACAGACCATTCGCAACTGCAAAAAGACCTACTTGGTCCCCTTTAATGGAAATGTCTATATGCAATTATCTGGTGTTCCTTAATCTTTCATTCTTAGAGGCTGAACTAAGACTAATAGGTCAATAAATGTCTGCAGATTGAATAAATTGAAAGGGTCTGAAACTAAGATAGAATCCTCATTAGAAGCACATGGAGAGGGCCAGTTTAGTTTTGGGAAACATAAGAACTTTTTGTTAATTTGAATCACAAGGCTCATTTTCATAAGCCGATGTATTTAAACCCACACTATTTAATATACTAGCATTTTCTTCACTACAAATATGGATTTTCAAATTTTTGTTAACTCTCATGCTAATAAACTTCCTATCCCCTGTTACATACTGTAGAAGCGATATTTCTGGAGGGATTTGTAGGGATATATGTTATTAAAAAGTATTACCCAGAATCTGAACTCCTTTCTCAAATTTGCGATAGGCCCCATTGTGAGTCCTGGTAGTGGCCAGGCACCTGCCTGCTGATATGCAAGAGGTCAGCTTAGGCCTCTTGTGGTGCGAAGAGCATGAGGATAGATTACTGCACTCCAATCAAATGCTCCCATTTGGGACTTGAGGCGGAGACATAAGTACAGACAGTGAGAACATCGCCATCATTAATTATTCAGTGGAAGGGGTATCAGAACCCAAGGGGCCTTGATTGTGTTTCCCACTGCCTGTCCCTTCTCTGTTTCTGCTAGTTGACTAAGCCTTATTTTCCAAACTTCTAGTCATGGCTTTCAGATGTCTCTCCCATGCATTCTTCTTCCACCTAAGTTACTCAGAGTTGTTTTTTGTTGCTTGCAACCAAGAAGCTTTACAGGTAAAATAATGATGAGATACTATAGTGAAAGGGACTTATGCACGTGCAAATTAATTATCAAGAAATGGACCTTAACAATTATTAACTACAACATTTGTTTTGTTAGAGGTGTTAGAGCAAGAAGAAGAGCTAAAAATTATACTTAAAGGAAATACTTAAATATTCACTATCCATTCCATAGCCATGGGCTTGGTAAATGAGGGTTTACGAAGTACAGGGTAGATAGATTCTCTGCCCATGAGAAATGTGAGAAAGTTGAGATAGGCAGTGTTCACGTCCCCCTTTTTACTATTGATGAATGTTACTACATAGAGCAGCTTTGACCAATAGAAATATAATGTGAGCCACATATATAATTTAAAAATTTCTGGTAACCACATTTAACATTAAAAAAAAAAAAACAGGTGAAATTGACTTTAATATATTTAATCCGATATATCAAAAATGTTATTTCAATATGTAATAAGAAAGTACATCTTATTAATGAGATATTTTACATTCTTTTAAAATCACATTGTATTCAAAATTCAATATATTCCATTCATAGCACATCTTAACTTGGATTAGGCAC
>NW_011903192.1:0-1774 GCF_000151845.1 Pteropus vampyrus | reverse complement strand
CTTCGATAAAGAAGGAATTTTCCCCAAAACAAGTTCATCCAACTGAATATTCTTTAAATTTCTTCTTGCACTATTTATCCTCTCCTCTCCATACTGAGAGATCCTTTCAAATGGTTCAGTTCGAGAAGCTTTGCCTGCTAAGAATGGTCCCAAACATTTGGCCTTAATCGTCCTTAATTTCAAGCTCTGGATGTTGTCACTAGTGAGTCAGAGCAGAGGCAACAAACAAGAATTAGCCCAGTAAAGATTTAGAAATCTGAGGGGAAAAAAATTTCAAGAAACATTCTCTGAAACTACTGTCATTTAAAATTCTTGATCCAGGCATCACCTAATAAAAAGCTGTATGTTCTTACCTCCTCCTTAACCCCCACTGGGTAATGAAATGGTCTCAAGAATCCATATAAAAACCCCTCTCAAATGAGCCCATTGAGAGGCAAGGACATTGGTATTGAAAGCCATGGGGACCTGCAGAGAGAGAAAAGAAAAGGATAGAGAACAAGATAGGGACAGAAAGCGATAGGAACTGAGACAGGAAGAGAATGAAGAGGGGAAAGGGAAAAAGCAAGCGCGAAAAGGGAGAGAGAAGCATATGGCAGGTATCAATTATTTACCATTTATGTACAATAAAAAAATGCACTTTAACTACAGGAAGAGCACCAAATCCACTCAATAACCATTTAAAAGCATATGGAAATAAAACACAGCCATTTAAAGGGCTGTAACAAATGTGCAATGCTCTTTGTAATGCCCCTGAAAGAATACATGTGTTAAGTCTTGGTAAATTACACTTAAAAGTAAGTATAACATAAAAACAAAATTAGGCATACAAATAACCTCACACTTAGACATTTTTTAAAAGTCTCTTTCAAACAGTTAATTAGAAAAGCCTCTAAGGAACATAACTTTTCTTCTCTCATATTCTCTTCTCTTAACAATAGAGCCAAGCAAATGGCAGGAGCAAATAAACAGAGATCCAGGATATACAGAAGGTTATCATTAAACGGTCTGTTCTAGAAAAAAAGGGGTGGAGGTGGAAATGGAAGGTACTGTCAGGATTGTTCCCTTCACTTATTATAGAACTGAATGAAACCCTTTAAACAAGGGTCACAAAAATATGTAGAGGGCATCACAGGCTCTGTTTCCCAATTCCACATTTTCATAGCTTCAGTGTTCTTCTCAAAATGCAATAAGCTAATCAGAAAGTACTATTAACTTCATGTGCCCATTCTTCATTAACATCTGCTGTATAATACAGTCATGTTTCCAGTAAACCAGGCCCGGCATGATCCAGCCTTAAAGAGGTGTCGGAAAGGAAAATATTTCCCTTCTTCTCTTCTAGGTTCTTGAGCTGCTCCAGTAAGTAAACTGACATAAAACAGACTAACAGGAGAAAACTTTAATTCTATAATAGGAATCTCATAAAAATATGAGACTCAAAGAAGTGACCAAAGCAGGCAGCTTTTACACTTTTCAGACAAAGAAACTACATTTGGGAAGTATTGACAAGACAAAGGGGTTTGGGCTTGGGTTAATAAATTAGTGAAGAAGTAACGAGATTTGTTTATATTGCCTTCTCAGCCCTAAATTCCCTATCTCTGGTGATAGGGATGTCTTCTACCCTTCTGGTACAGGGTTGGGCCCTTTCACATGGGAGATTTATTTCCTGCTGTCAGGGAACGAAGGAAGCCAGAATGTCTCCCTTGTACTGGCTGTTTCTTAAGTAATTTTAATTCCAAATAATCAATATGTCAAAGTCGCATATTTGGGGGTGGCA
>NW_011903191.1:0-1834 GCF_000151845.1 Pteropus vampyrus | reverse complement strand
CCCCCGCGGTCACTGCGTCTCTTACTTCCCCCACCCCGCACCCTGTTCCCTCCCCCCGGCCCTCCCCATCCCGCTCCTCTCCCCTCCCCTGTCTCCGACCATCCTTGACTGGCAGCCGGCCTCAGCGACACCGGCCAGAGCCGCAGCGAGGGCCGGAGCGGCAGCCATGGAAGCGGCCGGCGTGGACGAGCGCTCGCCTCAGCTGCTGGCGCCCTACTCGGGCGTTGTCACCCCCACCGCGCCGCCGCGCTGGCCAGAGAGCGGCCCCCGAGGTGAGGCTGCACAGACCCCTCGCCCGGCAGGGTCTACCCGCGCTCGGCCCCCACGAGCGCTGCGCGCAGGGCTTCGGGGGGCCGGGGGAGTGTGCGCCGCCTCGCATATTCCTCACGGGCCTTGGCCGGTTCCTGGCCGTGCCGAAGGTCTGGGTCGGCGCTCTAGCATCTTGGGACTGGACATGCCACGGGCCACCAGCCTCCCCAGTCTTGGCCGCTTGGCAGGACCCCGGCCCGGGCATGGTCTGATATCCTCTTGGCCACCTGGGCACTTAGGCAGGTGCGTCCTTGCCACGTCCCAGCCCGGCCCTGACCCAGACCCACCCCTCCCCTGTGCTCCCCGCCGTGGCCGAGCACGATCTGCCCAAAACCACGCAGAGACACCGGCCACAACCTGAGGCATCGCTTCGGATGGACGCAGCCCATACCCTCCACCGGGACCAGGGACCTGCCCAGTCCGCTGCCTCTTGCCTTCACATCGACTCTCTCCATTAAGAGAGACAGAGGGACAGAGAAACCCAGAGACAGAGGGAGTGACCGGGAGGGAAGGAGAAAGGACAACACAGGTCGCCAGGGCGGGAGGCCCAGTGAGAGCCACGAAGGAGGGGACGGGGTTACTGGGGAAGGGGAGGGCTGCGGGAGCTGGCTGCGGTCGTACACAGAGAGAGAGACAGTGAGGAGGAAAGGCACAGAGATGGAGAGAGAAACGAGAGAGGAGATCCCGTGGGCGAGAGAGCGCGAGCCCGTGCCTGTCCACACAGAGAACAGGACAGGACACGCAGAAGAGTGCACCAATGCACTGAGCCGGACCCCGACTGTGACCCCGAGACCCTGCGGCCGCCCTGAAGAGGCCGCTTCCACAGCAGAGGATGGTCATGCCGGGGCCGGACTCGGGCAGGGAAGCGGTTTGAGCCCCGTACCCAGGGCCCCGTGCCCTGTGCCCCGGGACAGGCGGGGAGCTCAGGGAGTGTCGTTGTGCTCAGAGTCCTGCCAGGGGTCCGGCGCAGAAAGGAAAGACGCACGGGCGTCTCGCAGAAGGGAAAGACGCAGGGGTATCTCGCAAAAGGAGGAGGCAAAAGCCTACAGCACCCAGTATTCCCAGGTGTTCTCCCATCCAAATACTAACCAGGCCCCATCCTGCTTAGCTTCCGAGATCACGCAAGATGGGGCGTATTCAGGGTGGTATGGCCGTGGACAGGAGAGGCTTTCACCTGCTGCCCCAAGAGCTCGAGCTTGGCCTCCCGGGTGCCGGAGACATCCACGCCTGCACCGCAGCAGAAAATAAATTTTTATGATGACATGCACGTGGGTGCTAATTTGAAATACATATGATAGCCACAGAAATAACTGTTCATGAGATGCACCACGGTGTTATTCCCCAAAGGCCCACCAGATGGCAGACGAGTGTAAAGTTTTATGATGACATAGACCCTATATGGCCACCTTATGGCAGTAGAGAATGAATATTCATGATCACTCAGGTGTTATTAATAAAACATACACTTGATGGCAGCAGAAAATTAATTTTTATGATGATCTACGCTCTGTTATTCTCAAAATGC